>NC_053518.1:3205000-3505000 GCF_016920715.1 Anopheles arabiensis
ACAGGCAACCCTTTGCCAAGCGTTTCTCAAGAACGCACCGTTCCGCACCCATTTTCCGCGCCGTGGAGGGCTGGCGGACTGCTAATGGGTTTTTGATTGGGAATGGCGGGGAAATTTGCCGAATTTGCTAGCTTTATCGAGATGGGAAAGTTGCTCATTTCGCAAAACGGTAGTCGCTTACAGCCCCATGTTACACGGGACGAACCACACCACAATCTGCTTCCGAATATACCGAACCGATCAATCATTTGTTTCTTTAAACTTTAAGCCTTAGATTTGACAATCCCGCACAAGGCTCGAAGGACTCGACTGTCGGTTTTGTGTTGTATGACTTTCTGTTCACATGCAGATAGAAAGGAGGGATGTACAGGGAAATGGAAAACTTTTTGACAACCTAGTTGCTGCCAGAGCGACATCGGTTTGAACAACAGCATCGGTTTGGCGGGTTGTTGCGGGCAGAATCGAAAAGTCGAGGCGAGGAGTTGCAGGGATAGCATAGCATGAGCACGGACGATCGTCACCGTCCCTCCCTTCCCGTCAAAAGCCTAGAGCAGGAACAAATTCAATTAAATACACTCTGCTCAATAAAATTAAATCCCACACGGCCCACAACAGTCCACTGCTAACAATAAAAACATAATGCTCCTAGGGACACGGTGTGGTGTGATGAATGAAACACAGGCACAACAACATCGTCAATCTAGCCCGAACTCTAATATATCACGATACATCGAATGATTGATTCGTTACGAAACAAACACAAGCGGGCAGAGGGACCACATTCGGGGGTTCCTCTGGTTGACGTCGCTGCTGCGGAGTGGAGTAGTGGAGTTGCGGAAAAGTTTGAGCGCGATGAGTTGTGGATGACTTTTTCGGCTACAATTTGCCGCCAACAGCAACAACACGTACGCAACTGCAAAACGGTGCAGATAAAAAATAACATAAGTTTCATATCTGATTTTGATATCAAAAATGATAAATGATTTATCATTCGTTCCTAGAATTTTCTTCGCTGCAGGAAAGGGCGTGTGTGCCAGACACGCTCTCTATGTTCCCGCGTACCGTACATCCGCTTCTCACTTCTTGCTTGTCGAAGGAATAAAATATGGCCCTTCAACGTATTCCGTCCACTTCCACTGCGCCAACTTCGAAGTAGAGGCATTCCCTGAGGGCATGATCTATTTCATGAGCGCACCCGGTCTGCGTCTATCAATCGACGACTGCTTCCAACACACAGCCTTACTGCACACACAGAGAGAGAGTTCAATGTTAGAGGCGGTGGTAAAATGTCGCTTTGTTTGCAAATATTTACCTTCTCGATACTGAATGCAGCTTGATGCATTTTTACAACCTACTGCAGCACCTATTGAATTTGCAATCTATCTTTTCGTTGGCGTTTTGTTCCTTCGTTGGCAGCTTCGCTATCCATAACTCCTCTTGTAAATGTAATGAAATGTGCAAAAATGTGCACAAACACACACACACCCGTACAAAGAAACCCTTCGCCAATGTGTATGAAAAACACTCGTGTTCGTTAATCGAAATCTCTTCATGGCACACTGCGTCCTACCACAAATTCGTTTACAATCAATCTACTCTTCGCGCTCAATGGGCATCCAGTTTGTCATCACTCTTGCGTTGGCTAAACGGTCCGCATAACTTATTCATGTCGATGATGTCGATACTTACCCGCTCGGCCCGGGCCTTTAACGGCGATGATGATCCGCTCTTGTAATGCTGATTGGATGGTTTGCTTGATGATCCTCATGCATGCCCCTCCACACAGTAATCGCAGCAAGTGCTAGCACATTACAACATGCCATTACCATAGCAAGACGGTCTCGGGAAAACAATCGTGTAATTAGCTGCGAAAGGCACTCCCGCTTTTCAGCTTTCCAGATGAAACGCTCCCACTTCCCACTACTACCGCCTCCCACGTCACGGCACGGGTTAACGAATATGAATACTCTTTGACGACACGATGTCCTCAAATATGTGTGTCATTAGTAACCGAAAACGCTCCAAATTGACACAATACCGTGCTGTGATAATATTACTTAAAAAAAAAACAACAAACCACTACCACTATCACAAACACAACCATCGGAGGGGGGGGGGCATCGGCTTTCCCTGCGCTTGTGTTACAGCCACGCAACGGTTGCTTCGTTTCCAAATTTATATAATTAAAATTTTCAAATACCCTAACTCTCAACACGGCTTCTCCAGTTTCTTGCGGCGGGTAAGCTGTTGCTGTTGCCTTGTAAGCTTGTATCAATCAAAGCCCCGCGAGAGGTGGTGAAATTTAGATAAATGATTTTTTAGCTCTCATTATTATTATATTTTCGGCCCGCTTTTATCGTGCACATCACCAGCCCCAACCGCTGCTACCTTTTGCTTAATGAACATGATGATTGTTTCTTTTATCTTCCAGACCTTTGCCGGTCACATGTCCGCCCGACTGAGCGGATGGGTTTTGCTCGGGCACCGTGGAACAAAGGGAACGCAAGACGTGGCTAAAAATATCATCCTAGATGTTGGGCATTGGGTAGCCCACGACGACGACGACGACGACGACGAAGGAGAAGACGCACATACACCTCTCGCATTGGAGCTAAACTGTAACGACTAACAGTAAAAATTAATAAAACTACTGTACCGCGCTATAGTGACAAGTGGAGAATAGCCACTTTCTTCCTCTTTTCTTTCGGTGGAAGTTCGCTTCAGCATGGAGGGATGAAAGACCAAACAAAAAAAAAACAACAAAGCCTAAAATCCGACACAATTAGGAACGAATCGATATCGTTTGCCCTTGCCGTTTCCGAGCGCGTGTGTTACGACGATGATATGGGGAACCTCCTCTCTTCCGTCGTATGAGAAACAAACAAGCAAAAGATTCCAAAACCCCGGAAGATGATTTTAGGGAATCCTTTATTTTATTTCACAGCTTTTTCACAGCGCTCCGGCGGCAACCGGTTACAGCACTTTTCGCATGAGCAGGCCGCTTCCCTTCCAGCACGGGGCCAGGGCCCAGCTCAGGGGGTTTTATTTAAAGAAATATTTTGCTGCTACCTCACGCTGCTGCCGGGCGTTTCATTAGAGCTAAAGGGCCGCATAGGGCTCATCTATCTTTTACTCCCTAGTTTTTGATGAGTGTGTGAAATATGATTGATTATACTGCTGAGCAAGAATGATCGGTGCAATGCAAACAAAGTCTCGCAACAGATTTTCTTCGATCGATAGTGAGAAAGCAGTAATGGGCGAAGTTTTGATTCTTTTGATGCAACCAATAGAGTGTTGAGCAATTTTCACCAATTTATACTGGTACAAACTGGTCAATCTTATGTGCTCAAGCTTGCTTCCAGATTAATAAAACGGAAAAAGGAAAATTTTCCCATTTCGATTTGATTACTTTTCATCGTATGGAATAGAGTTTTGAGAGTACTCCCCCTCAACTGTAAATGGTAAAATTGTCTCAGTTTCCAATTCAATCAAAAGAGCACGACGCATACGAGTAAGCGACCGTGCTAAAAACCTGCTGTAACAAAATTTAATGTAAATATTAACACACACCTCCCCGTCGTCGCGTGCATTCGCTCCGTTTTTCTTTTTTAAAGTGAGACCAAGCAAACAGACTCAATATAAGAAACGAGTAAAACGGTTTCATCGACATCGATCGGTTGCAAACCACCACCCACCTCACTTCCCCTCCCTCTCCCCCCTTAACGAATGGTTAATATTTTCCTTAGATTATAGCGAAGCGAAAGAACCTTAAACCCGGCCGCCGCCCCTCCCTGCTTACTTGCGCACTGTTCTTTTTATTACCATATTTTCCGTCCATCGTCGTCTTACACTAGAAAATTAATGAAGCATGCGTATTGATAACGCTCATAGAAACTGATTTCCTTATGGTGTTCGCCTTTTTCCATCGACTCAATATCGCTCGAGCGGCACCAAGGCAAGGGTGTGTGTGTGTGTGTGTTTGCTTTACCACACCGTGAAATATCGCTCAGGCGCTTTCGTCGTCAATGGAAAAACAAACGAACACTGTACACGACGGTACACGGCGAGCAAAAGGGACGGCAAATACACAAAGGCAAATGCACGCTTCGATAAAAGACGAGCAGCAGCAGCAACAAAAAAATTGCCCTTTTTGGATCTCTGGTCCACGCTGTTGTGGATGGTGTTGAACAGAATCGAATATATCGATTGAAGCGCACACGCACAGGACCAAGCTTCTGAAAAGGACACACCGTTTACATTTGACTTAGGTGGGTCGATGTGCGCCCCAACACTGCCCCGTGAGAACACCTTTCCAATACATAGACACGGGGAAAATTGATGAAATGCAGCTTACCTGGTGAGCATTGTTTTGTTGCGATCACTTCGTCTAAACATTTCAAAACCGCGGATGTACTCCTTTTTGCAGCCAAAACCCACCTAAAACCCGGTTCTTGTACAGGCACCGTGTGTGCTGACCACCATCTTCTGCCTCACTTGTAAGCACCAAAGCAAACGACTTTTGACCTCCCGTTTTTGATTGTGCTCTCGGCCTACTACGCGCAGTTGCTACGTTCTGTTTGCTGTTTTGAAAAATGATTAATAAGCACACATGCTCTCCCTCTCTCGCTCTCTCTCTCCCCTAAACGTCAGGACTTTCTGGGATTGCTGTGTGAAGTGTTTTGATAACAGCGGTACCGGAGGATGACAGCCAAAACCAGGCGGCAAACGGAGAAAAACAGAAACACAGCCAGTTCGAGACGAGTGAATTAAATAACATTTAAATATGCAAAAGCACGTTCCCATTTGTTGCTACGGCAAATAATAATACGGCATCCGGGTTGCACGGTTTGTGAGCATTATCCAACGCCGCTGCTGCCAAGCCAAGCTGCCAAGCGTGTGGTGGAAAGTGTAATTTTCCACCACTCGGAAAACTGTCGCACCGGGTTTCGGATGAGTGGCAAAAAGAGTGCTGAACCGTACAGATTGAATAATGATAGAGTTGAGGGAAGAGCGAGCGTGCGGAGCGAAGCGAGAAAAAAAAAGATGAAGAAGATGGATTGCCACCGATGTCAATGAATGTTGTTTATTTTCAAGTTTTTACGGTTTTCTGGCATTATGCAAAGACCGAGGAGCGGGCTTTTCCGCACCCTCCTTTTTAGCTGAGGACGAAACCTCTGCTATCTCAGCTTCATCGCCTCGCTGCGACGGGGTTACTGCTGCTACCCTAGAAGGGATGCTGCTATTCGATGACATACTTACCGTTACGCTGTTGTCCCTTTTTTTCCCAACCCTTTATCGCCTCGCCAAACCTCGAACACCTCGAAACAGCGCCACCTCTTTGTTTCGATCAAATTTCCCAAATCCTTCAACCCCAATTTGCATCGCGTTTGGCGCGCGTTGGTGGAAATGTGGAAAACCCCGTAGCGCAGCGATGTGTTAGTACAGCTACATCCATACAACACGGCCAACCAGCGAGGACCAGGCGTGACCCGTTTAGATTGTGTACATGTACATCTATAGGATATGGATAAGGGTAGGTTTGGTTCGTTTGTTGGGCATCAAGCAGTCTTTTTGGACGCTTCCTTCGACTCATATCGCATTATATCGAGGTAATTTATGAAGATTGAAGGAGCGATGTTCAATTTGATCATTCGACACAATTATCGTTATCGATTAAAATTAAGTTACAGTGGATCTGGCTGGTTCATTCTCCAATGTTGCAATAATTCCTTGACATGCAATAAATTATCAAACGCATAATTTACCAGTTTAATTGCTTTTACATTCATTTCGTTTGACTTACAACACACCTGCACATTCGTTTTACACCTATTCCAGTGCCATCAATCTACATAAAGCATTTAAAAGCTGCTTCTGCTCAACGTACCACGATAGAAATGAGCATAATTTCCACCATAATTTCCCATTTTGTCAGCTGCTAGCGCGCTTCTCCTCACTTGTGTTCCTCCACGTGTGACATCTAATAGAATTTCTTTTCCTGTGCCAGGGAGCACGACGTGCTTCAAATTCTTTTCCCAGTCAGGCGCACACAATTACACACACACACAAATTCGCAGATCTTACGAGATCTTTCACCAGCGCGCTATCGTTGTCGTCGAAAGAAAAGGCTGCTTCGATTTGATTTATTGTCCTGCAGCGAACTTACACACCAGTCAGCGTTGGCGTTTGGTGTATGTGTGTGTTGTCAAAACCTTTGGTGTAATGCTGTGAAAATCTCACCCGACAGCCCGCCGTAGTAATATCAGCGCAAGTGACATAATTTACTGCGCTTTATGAAGGCGAGCATTTTGCTCACCGCATGTTGCGCACCGATGTAGTACCACATACGCAAACCATAATGCTGTGTTCAAGTGTTTGGCCTCCAAGGTTCAATCCGGGAGTGCAAGAGAGATAAATAAATGAATCAGAATCGCATTTATTTATAGTGTGTGCAGCGGGGTGAACCGTGCAAGCACACTGGTTCTTAATTATTTCATTATTCGGCAAACCTAATAACAATAACACAGTTGCAACAACCAGCCCGTCTCCATGTGCCACCCTTGACTCTATCAGAACGCAGCATGATGGGCCGTTTCTCAGATTGCAACCTATACCCCATCCCATATTGCCTCTCTGCCGCTCTCTCTCTCTCTCTATCTGTGTATGTTATGACGTGACCGAAGAAAATTTATCGTTTCAATTAATTTCACTAAAAGAAATCATCTGGACGCAATAAAAATTCCTCGCTTTCCTTGCCCTCGTCCCCCTCCTCCTCTTCCTCCTGCTCGGTGCTCGGATTGCGGAGAATACAACACACTCTCGGGAATGCCTATCACATGTCTGGCCCTAGTAAATCAAAACGCGATCTCGGGGTTTTTCTAGCCAGTCGATAGGGCCGAGGGGAATTGCGAGGTAACATACAAACGTTTGTTTTCCCATTTTTGGATTCCTTTACGAAAAGCCTCTCCCACCGTAATGCCACAGACAGATTCGAAGCTCGAAAACTGGAGCTGATTTTGATACAATTTGAAAGGAAAGGTAATTATCACGATCAAACTGCAACCACAATCCCCCCCCCCATTCGTTCATGATGACGCGATGTACGCGCAAAACCCTCCCACTCCCCCTTTGTAAAACAATCAAATTAACAAATGCTTTTAAGTCATTAATTTATTTAAATTTATTTATTTCTCCATAACGATGTGTAAATTGAGACTGCGTGCAGTGACTGTGGCTGTATACGCATCGGGCGGTAAACGCTGTGATACTGATGTATCCAGGCAAGCCCACTACGCTCATGATGATGGTCTCATGATGACAACAGGCGAAAGGCAAACCAAACCGACCGACCAGCGCCGCCAGTTCGCCAGCCCATCATCAAGCTATCCAATTTGAACGTTGTGATCTTGTCTAAGCAAACAATCATCGCATAAATATCCATTTCATTATGATTGCTTTTGCAATCGATGATGTTCATGTTGTTGGTGCAGTACGAGAGAGTGGGTGGATGGGTGGGCGCGTATCCTATCCACGGAACCGCACATGAATGAAGCGATAGTGGTCAGTCCTGGAACGTTGGATGCATTTGGCAGTCAAGTGTACTACGTACGTACCACGGGCGCTTGTGCAGCGTGCGTGGTGCCACATCCGAATTGGATCTCTCCCTTTAAATGGTGAATGGACGGTGTTCTCTATTCCCCTGCTCCCTCTCATCGATTGTCCTTTTGTTTATTCACGCACACACACACGCACACACACGCACAAACACCCGGAAACCACACGCACTCACAACGTCCGCAGCCTACTATTGCTTCGTCCACCTCAAGTCGCCAAGATGCTGCCACACCGATAGATACGAGATATTTCGATAGCCACACGCGCTCTGTCAAACGTAACCAGATATCGCTGCATTAGCTGGATTTGTTTTGTATAAATGCATTTCGATTTCACCCACCCTACCTGTGTCGTGCATTGTACTCTGCTCTCCTGCTCGTGTTGTTGTTATTGGGTGCGTTTCTCACTCCAACTGCTGGGTTGCCCTGGGTTTATTATGAAAGGAAATAAAAATATATCATCACCATATCGACTTACCATTTGGCTAGACGACGGCATGCGTGCATGGTACGGACGTAGTATTTGCACAAATAATGAACATTTCAAACAATGGCAGTGATATACCGAGTCCTATTGCCTTTATTTCTCCCCCTCCGCGAGGCATAAGGCTCGCCCCTTTTATGATGCTATTATGCGCTAACATCTCTACCTTTAGCTGAACTGCAAGACGAGACGAGACGAGACGAAGAGGAAGGTGTTTTGTTCACAGAGCCCAATCATAAATTCGACCAGTTTGACTGATGAAGCTTGTACCACCTTTTCAACACCCTTTCCATTAGTACAGACACTGAGACTACAATGCAAGACCATCAGGCATCAGGTTATACTTCGAACTTTTCCCGTTAAAATGCGTTAGCTGCGTTTTTGTACCGTAGGTGTATCATATCAGGAGCACGGAGGGTCCTGAAAAGGCTGAAATAGGTTCAATTCCCAATCTAGACCGTTTTCCCACTAGCAAGGTCTATCGCTCCGGTTACGTAGAAGAAAAAAACCTTTACAGGTTGTCTCCGAAATACGCTATTAATGTAGATCGAGAAGAAATGGAGTACAGTAAAATCTCTCTAAGGAGAATCTTCAAGTGGCCGTCAGCTTAGACAGAATCATGAGAAAAGCATGGCATCCTTTGACCAATATTTTTATGAACTATGATCCAAAAATTCATCTAAGAGAATTTCGGCTGCCAAAACGCATCTGCAGCTTGAAGGATATTCGCCTTAGAGAGATATTCATCTTGAAGAGACATAAAATGAATGGAAAGTGACGGGACCATCAAAATATTCATGTTATAGAAACAATTCATCACGAAGAGACTGCATCTTAGAGAGATTTAGCTGTATTCGGAATTTTCACGTAAGTAGAGTTTCACGGTTTTCAGTAATAAAAGTAAATTTCGTGTACAGTTAAATCTCTCTAAGATGTAACAGTTAAGTCAGAACATGCTTACAAAATATCCTTGTTGCTATGGACTATCCATGACAAGAACTGTCAAATTGTTCATCTTATAGAAGCATTTCAACTTGAAGAAACTTCATCTTTGAGAGATTTCATTGTAATTTTGATTGAAGTGTTGTACTTTAGCTACCAAAATGATTATTTGATATAATTTTGACTCAAGATTACAATTTTGCTACTTTTCTAAATAGTTTTTGAAACTCTTTCTTCTTAGTCTTTTGGACGAGAGGGAATGTATCCTCCTATGTTATTCGAATGCTTGTTTGAAACAGCATATTCAGATGCTTACTCTTTCTCTATCTCTCTCTCTCTCTTTCTCTCTCTCTCTCTCTCTCTCTCTCTCTCTCTCTCTCTCGTTTTTCTCGTAGTACAGTCGTCAACTCGTACGACTTAACAACATGCCCGCCATGGGTTCAAGCCCCAAATGGACCATATGCCGCCATACGTAGGACTGACTATCCTGCAATGGGGGGTAATCCATAAGTCGCTGAAAGCCAAGCTCACCAGTGGTTTAGGCTGGCCTTGACCGAATACGATTGTTGAGCCAAAAAGAAGAAGAAGACTCTCTATTTTACAGACTTTGATTATCTAGAGCCAAAGGTCTTGTAGAGCAAAAATTAATCAAAAATTTACATTTAAATTAAAGAGAGTTTATTTAATATTTCACAATTGATATGCCAAATCAGTACCGTTTCAAGGACCTATCTAATTTAGAAATCCACGTTATAACGAATCCACTTATAAGAGATACCGCGTATCTCACGGGACCACATGTATAAGGTTACCTTTCTCCCCGTAGTTCGTTGTGCTAAGATGAAAAAGAATAAAAAATGTATCAAAGAAACGTATATACTTTTGGATAGCTTCTAGTAACGCAACGATGACGAGTGATTGGGCAGAGTAACCCATTGAGGGTTCACACATAGCACACAGACACACACCCTCAGCTTTTCAATGAAAATTTCGAAAAGAAGTCAGCCACATCATAAGACGTATGTGAAGAAACCACAATTCCAGCTCATAACTACACAATACTTGTATCCCTTTTGTTGTCATAGAACCTGTCGGAGCCGAGGACAACATTCGGTGTGCGGTTTGATTATTCCACAAAATCTACTCTCCTACAAAAGCGTGCGGTACAAATGCGGTAGCGTACACCATTAACCCTCTTTCCCTCCCGTCCCTCCCGCCCCGGTATCAGGCACCCAGGTGGATGAGCAATTTTACGGTTCGCCCTATATCGCCTTACCTTCGACACAAAATCCTCCTTGCTTGCCGCCCTGGTTTTACGGTACCGAACAAGCTACAAGTTCTTTTCCGAGACGCTGATGCAATTCGAGATCATTCATATTTTATTAAAAACCCCACCGCCACGCCACGCAAGGGGGTTGGGCGACTCATTGCTGCTACCGAAAACCTGCCGAAAACTAATTAAACATCCAAAAGGGACTTAAAAATGAGGGAGAATTTAAATGTATCATTTAGACGATTCATAAACATGCTCGCAGGCCAACCAACCAACCAACACACCCCTTTACGCTTCCAATTTACATGATGCGATAGGCACCAGTGAAAATTTTGGCCAACTTTTGCGGCTAAATCCGGCAAATGAAACACAAAACGGCGTGCTACAATATATCTGCAGAAATGTTGCTCCTGTTACAACAACAGGTTTCATATCTTTGCATTTTTTTACGGCTAATTGCCTCTAAAAGTACATTTATTTTAACAACCTTTTTGTAAGGGGGGATCTGTAAGTGTAGTACTTATATATAACTAGTAACGGCACTTAAAATAGTGTTCAGTTCATTGTACAATGCTGAAGCTGAAATGACTCGTGCTGTAAGTAAAACGCAAAAATATTACCAATTAACTATGGTGCAATTATCCGGAACCCAAAACAATAATCTAGTGGAGCGCGAATACGCAACGCAAGAAGCGGTATCAAACGAGATCATGATCATTCGCTTCCAACCCAAGAAAGGTGATCAACCCCGGTCCCCGATGCGCAAACGTAGTCCACTACGCAGCCCTTGCAAACGCGCCCGGTCAAATCATTAAGAACCAGGCGCCAATGGTTTCGGTTTCCGAATTCGTTCTGTTTACGCCTAATCCAAGATCAAACGCACGCACACACACACACAAAACTACAAAGCAAGATCGAAATGGACTTGCCTGTCGCCTTCTCACCTCTTCACCTGTCTGCCCAATCCTGCAAACATCATCTTCATCTCGGGAGATGTAAACGCAGCACCGGCCGCGTAAAAAAACGGCAGTACCCATTCGGCACGATCGGCACACGATGGCGCAAGGAGGCAGCAAAAGGGTTTGCTTTCATCTAGGAAGTAGTAACTGTAAAGCGCTCAACAAACATACAAAACCATCCACCATCTACCCGCTCGCTCGCGTTCGCCGTGTGATTACAGACAAATTGGTGTTTTTTATTCACTTATTTCACCCTTTTACTGTCATAATAAAGGAAAAAGTTCAATCACTATATGATATGCATAAATCATTCTGTGTGTTTCGCGCTTCGCGCCTTTTGTCGGCGTAACAATAGATAATAGACAATCGAAACCTCGAAAGCAGAAGACGACGGCCTTTAGTCGTTGAGAAAGGAACTCCCCCCGTACACAATACGATTGTACATACATTTCGGCGCATTAAGCGCATATAGGAAAACGTCACGCGCGCGCGGTTACTATGGCTACAGACAGGTTTGGGGGGTACATTTCGGGCTAAGGTGAACAACGGGAGAAAAGGTATGAAAAAACGGCCTAATCATTTACTGATGGATGTGTGTATACACCTTCACTCCTCGGTGCCTCTCCACGCCCCCCTTCCGCGATTGGTTGAAGATGCCGGACAAGCCGATCGGGGATAGCATAATTCTATAACGCCCGCGTCCAATAGTTGCTGAAGCCCCTTTTGTTCGTCTTTCTTTTTTAGCTTTTGTCTTTCAAAATAAATACATTTTCCGTTGTTTGCCAGCCTTCCAGCCAGCCTTCCTGCCTTCCTCGTATTATTTGTCTATTTACCTTATGAATCACACACACCCGCTAGAGCTACTAGCGGTGTGTCTCGGAGTGCCCCAAAGCAACACGGTTCATTCGATTCATTCATTCGATTTTCCACCTCCGCTCCATGCCTCCGGGCCGTCGCTAATGGTCGGAATCGGAAAAACTCACTCTGCCGGAGCAGGCATCGTGGCGTAGGGAAATGGACGCGGCCTTTTGTAGCCCCCCCTCTAATCGAGGTGTGCTCTTCGCCGTTGTCTGGTGTTTGTGTGCGTTTGTGTCGTTATGCTCCCGCTCCCGCTGTGTTAGTTGCGCCGTCAGTTAGTTCTATAGATCTCGCTAACGTTTTAAGCCGAGTCATGTACACACACACACAAGTACATGCAAGAAACCCCTTTCGGTTATAAAGCGTCTCCGCTTTTATCTCAATCGCAGCGGTACGATAAAAGGGCGCTTACTTTTAATGCATAACTAGTTTCTCGAAATTGCCGATGATGATGATCGTCAGTTCTGTTGTATTCCGATTGATTTGATTGATGTTTATTGTTGAATCAATTATATTATATCATTATTAATTCCATATGTATTTATTACGCACGCAGCGACTTGAGTGACAGAAGTATCCCTCGCACGCCGCCGCCGCCGCCCCGTAGCAACCCATAGCAACGAACGAAGGAGCCTAAGGAGAGTGAGTTGGAGGAAGGTTGTGAAGTGTGTGAAGGATGAGCTTCGCCTGGTGGCTCTTACAAGTTACGATGCTGTTAAAGCCTTTTCAGCCCAGTGTTGCTGCAGTTTAAAAATGATACAGCTATTCTCTCAACAACAACAACAACAACAACAATACAATTGAATGTATGAATTCACTTCTGTCCATACAGTTCCTCATACAGTTCGTAATGTGCCCGTAACCGTGACCGCTGATTTCGATCTTCCAGCGTATCGCATTGTTTAGGTGCATGTGTATTAGAGAGTTAGCAGCACTCTTGCGATCAATTCTTGCGATCGGCAGCATCAAAGGCAGCATGAAACAACACATTTTCAGGATGCGGATTCGATCCCGGGTGGATCGATGATTGACACCCGATTTGCCTTTGAATCGGGAGGGATAAGGGGGGACTCATACTCATAAAGTCAGGCTCTCAACTCCGTTCAGCGCCAAGGAAGCCACTGAAGATGAACTCATCTTAACCGAGGACACTGTGTCTGTCCTGTGTGTGTGTTTGTGTACAATAAAGACAGAAAAACGATAATAAAACAGTCACCACCCATGGTACCGTAAATCCAACTGCATCCGACTGCTATTGTAGGCGTAAGGTAGATAAATATGCTCTTAGCATATTGGATATTCATTTTTTATGAACGACCTAATTTAAACCACAAATTTTGGTGCTCTCTCGCACCTCGGTCCCTGCTGCCACATTACTCATGCCATTTTGAGACCTAATTCTATTGCTATTGCCTCCGAAACACATTAACCGAAACTGTTGAACACCTGACACAATAATGGAGCGACTGCTGCTAGGAACAACACACAAAAAAAACCCGCTGGAACATGGGGAGTGAGCATTAATGTAATCTCTTCAACAGGAATATTTAATTCCCACGAAAATATAAATTTAATAATTTTAGCACTTGTCACTCTCTCTCTCTCCCGTGTCTCGTGTCTCGTGTCTTCGGGGCTCTCCGCACTTCCCAAAAAATAGATACGAAACATCACCGGCTCCCTCTTAAATCCGGCTGGCGACACACAACACACACAGTGCCGCCGCCGCCCTTACTGTTGTTTTGCTTTCAGCACTTCATCGTTCTCGTTTCCTCCCCGTTTCGGGGCCGCGGGAATGTAGCTACATTTGTAATTTGATTTTCAGTACTTTCGGTACTTTCTCAACATCACAGCTACGCGTGTTTCCTTGATGTAAAAACTGGAATGGAAGCATTTATTTCAATTACCACGAACATCATGTGCAAACTGTTGCAATGACTGTTATTTCAACAACAAAAAAACCGAAGAATGATCCAAAGTTGTTCAGTTTTATGCGTCTATGGCCATTTAAAATGGTCCAAATGGTTTCGTTGGCACACTCCACACGGTGAATGGATGGCTATTTATGTTCCAAAAACTTTGCTTTGTCCACATCCCGTCTGACAATAACACTGGAAATGGTAGTCAATGTCATCATTCATAAATGCGGCCAACGTAATAAAATCACTTATCTTTTGCGCCAAGGCCTACTACTACTGCTATATGAAAACAATTGTGTCAGATGCCCCTCCCAATAATGAACGAACACCAAAAGGAAAATTCAATTGTAATTAAAGGAGTAAGACTTAATCACAATTATAAGTCCGCTCACCGCTACCTTTGTACTTCGAAGTAGGCGGCTGGAGGAACACCACGCCCGAGCGCAACACCGAAAAACCTTTGATGACGCAGAAGAAGCTCTACGCAAAGGAGGGATATTTTTCAAAGTTCATTAAACTTTTTGCGGAAGTAATTATATCTTATTTCAAGCGTAGAGCCAGCAAATGCTCACCCGGTCCCAGGGTCCTTTAACCACCCAGGAATCCCAGGGATATTGCTGGATGCTTCGTTCGTTCGTTGCCACATTTTTCCAATTCCAGCTGTTAATCAAATACATTCATTAGTATCCGCTTTCATCATTCTATTCCTTGCAAGGCAGCACGGCAAAACGACGGCGGCCCTTCTAATAGTAGTAGCGGGGGGGGGGAAGCATTTTTGCCCAATTCTTTGCAGGACTAGCCCAGCTTGGAGGAAAAACTCGTGTCAGAAGCAACAAATAAACAATGTACAGTGTTGCGCGCCGTGCTAAAACACGTTGATCGATCTTAGCTGCTTCAAGCTGCTTCAATAATGGAGGGAAATGTTTTACAAACATTGAGACTGTGTCCTCGGAAAAGGGGTCCTGTGAGTTGTTTTTTATCACTATACCCACAAGCATCAATAGTTGTACTTTGTAGGATGGAATGGGGAAGCATAAAAGGGAATGCAATCGCATACTCTGTGTATGCCCCAGGCGCCAAATATAAGAAAATAATTTCAATACATCATGCATCGCTGAGAAAACACATCCCCTTTCCTTCTACGGTTCTTGGATTTTACTTACAGTTCGGGCCAAAGTACCTTTTTTTTTGTTTTTTTTTTGTTGTTTTTCTAACATCGTAACGTCCAGCATAACGTTTGCAACGCTTGCTTGGACGGTAACTCAATTCCAACTGGATATTTCGGCTGCGCTATATGGCCCCGGAAGCGGCTACAGGGGAAACCCCTTTTGCTCCCCACGGCAGCTAATACCAGAAAATGCTCTTACAGATAGAGGCCAGGAGAGAAGAAAAAAGCCAGTCAGTCGTGTAATATGGATATGAAACTGTCCCGTTTATGATTGTTTGCACTCTTGAACCGACAGGGAAAAATCATTTCATCCCCCTTACTGTGCCGAGGGAAACTGTGTGTCCCTTACACTCTCTCGAATCAGCATACACACTGGGCTACCGCAACTCGTTTGCGGGCAAAAACGCACAAAAGGCACTGCGGGGAGATGTTGCTTGATAATAAAAATAATAAAAAAAAATATTTCCTTTATCGAGCCGTGCACACCCAACCAACCCACCCACCCGCAATGGGCATGGGATGGATGCAAAAAGAAGAAGAAGAAAAAATGCGACGCCTACTTTTATTCGACTGGCCACTTTTACCATTATGTATCTTATTATATTTCCATTATTCTTCAGCAGCGCTCATGCCCCATTCATCCTAGCAGCCCGGGAGGGGGAATTTCCTATGCAAGGAAAAATCAAATGTTTTCCACTGCGAAAGCAAAGAATTCGATACCCGATTAGTGCGCTATCGGCGTATGCAGACATCATCTCGTTCCTGCTCCCTCGAAAAGCCAAATGTAGGGCAAGTTATTGTCCGCCTCATTGAATATTTGTATTCCCAAATGGGCAAAGATTATGTTTTTTTTTTTTGTAATCCATTTGATGTAAATGTCATTGTATTCTTTCGCAAAATAGTAATAGTTTTAACGTTTTTTTATTTATTTACCTATTTCCCTGCATTGTGGAACCTCTGCACTATAATGAACAAGTGACATATAGTGCTGAGGCACCCTTTTTCCAGTTAATTGTTCAGTTCGCGTGAACACTAACGGCTACGGCTGCTCAACAAGTGTATGGAGAAACGGAACCGAGTTGTAGCTCACAAACCACTCCACTCCACACATTACACCATCGACCATCCCATTCGTCACTCTCCCACGCATTCAACGCACATCGAGTGCTGGTACCTCCCTTCCCGTAGCACAGTAAACGCCGTCCCCCTTTGCAGCAGGGACCGACAGACACAGCGCACAGGAAGAGCAGCAACATATTGGCCCGTGGGCCCCGTGCCACATCGGGCGTGGAAAAACAGGGGGGGTCGCTTTTTCGCCGAGACCAAACCGAACCGAACCGAAACCACGCCAAAAACCTTTTGCAATCAAAAAGGCAAACGAAATAAATATTGAAAGCGGAACTGACGAGGGATAAATGTTGTGTGAACTTCCTCCACCTCTCACAGCTCACTCCCCCCGCAGTGTGGATGTGTCTTTCCTCACGCACACGCACGCACACACACGCTAGAGCACTTCCGATTGAATTTTATTGCCTTTAAATTAATTGTGCGTACTTAGAGTGCGGATACAAACACGCATATTTACATATACGGACACAGGGGGTGGCGGATACCTTCCTCCTCCTCCCCCACCAGGAAAACGGACACCGGCCACCGGCCACCGGTGGCAAATTGCATGCGGAGTAGGAAAAATGGTTGCGAATTAAACGAGCTTCGGCTTTGGATTGTGTGCTGCTGCTGCTGCTCTGCTGTGTCCAGTGCTTGACATGCTTAAGCTCGCGTGAGATTGATTGCAAATCACGGACACAATACATCAAACTGCCAACCAGCCAGCCGCCCTCCGAACCCCGAACGGCTATATCTTCTTCTCCAATGCTCGATCAATCTATGTTTTTGGGCCGACCGGGTTGTGTCTATCCGATCTAAGTACGCTGTGGCGGTGCAAACACTATGCACGCACAGCCCGAAATGAACAACATCGGACATTTCGAGGGGGGGCTAAATTCTTAACAGAGAAACAAATGCAACGACAATGGCTGGCCAGCATGAAAGGCATCCGAGCTCCGACTCCGAAAATTAAAGTATGTTTTTGAATGATTTATCCAAAGAACAACCTGAAACATGCAAAATTTCGGAGCATCCACCCGAGAGCCACCAGGTTTTTGTTAAAGAACATAAATATCGCGTGTAAACATTCGGAATCGTAGCAAACCTTTGGTTGCCATGCACGCGCAGCATATAGAGCCGTGCCGCGCAGCATAGCTTTTCGCTGGCTTTCTTCTGTGATGCACAACTGCACACATTCCGGGTTGCATGACCGTCAAGCATGATTCGCGCCACGAACAAATGTTGGCAGTTGATCTTTCCACTTCTTTGAGGCCCGCTGTGGCCCGAATGTGATGTCGGAAAAATATGCGTGTGTGCTACCATCACCCTCATTCCACGACAAGGGGTGTACGTACCGGTTCCTTCCACCACCAACGGCTCACGGTTTGCCTCCCCCCCTCCCTTGTGCGAACCGGTGTTTGCTAACACGCGCGCGTCTCCCTTTCCGTTCGCGTGTGTGTGTGTTGGTGCGCCAGTTCGTTGCTGAACGCGCAAATCGAAAAAGAACACATCGATTAAAAATGCACTTATAATGCACAATATCGGCCCGGGTTGCAAGTAAGTCCCTTAAATGTTCATTTCCTACCATCAATTTGCCATATGACACCAAAAGTGCACAGCCAATCTTTATTGCACCGCCGTAAAAAGGCGTTAAATAAACGGGCAAACATCGACCATGACGACGCACACACGTACACACACGTACTGCACTCACAGTAACAACAGCAAACCACAACAGGTCCGCTAGGGGGCCGCTAGTAGCTCCCATCCCTGCTCATTTACATTTGCGCTTGTCGTAGGTGCACACACACACACACAAATGCACACAAATGCACACAACTGCTCCTTGGCCGCTTCCGAGTGCATAAGCCCTTCATAGTTCGATAGATTGAAAGCAATTATTCCCATCTGCATACTAATTGTGCAATTGCCGTGTTTGCACCCGCCAACACCCTCTACCCTTTCGGTTGTTGTGATCGGTCGGTCTTTCTTTCGGCATTTGTACCTGCATTCATGAAATTGCACCAAATGCATCGATCTAAATGCTGTGCACCGTATAAAATGAGCCCATATTGTCTAGAATTCGAATTTGCACCCCTTTTTCGAACTCTCGGTGCGATTTTGCACCATGCAGTTAGTAATGCATTATCTTCTAAGCACATGTCACATGCTGCCGAAGTTGCTGCGCTTACGCACCACCGCGTGATACGCATGTGGGGGGCACTGCTAGTAAATTTAAATTTGCTGTCTACTGGCTGACTTTATTGCACTCGTTACAAGATGTTGACATTTTTTTCTTTTTTTTTTCATTTTGTTCTCGCATGACGTGACGGATGATTAAGCTTATCGCGTAGTCGCTGAGGTCGATCTAGTACTGTGCGCGCACAAGTAGCGGAGGTTCGGGCTGCGTAGACGGAGCAGAACTCGCAGCAAGCGAGTAATTATTTTAATTGCATCCAAGCAAGCACTGCTTTCTGCATTAAATATTTATGTGTACGATCGAGTCGCACACCGATTTAACCGATTTGTTCGAAACGGAATCGATCGGCAGAGCGCACAGGATTGCTTTTGCGTTGCAAACCGGCCGCTTTGCCCGACGACAGGCCTCGGTGTAGCAGAAAAGCTATGAGTGACCAACCGTTGGCTCCTGGGTATTGTATGCTCATTATATATTCACTTTAGTTGATCATAAAAGACGTCGCTGGCATAATGTAGATTCTCAATTTTCGCAAGTAAAATGCAACACACCGTCTGACGAAAGACGAG
Source organism: Anopheles arabiensis (assembly GCF_016920715.1). NCBI lineage: Eukaryota > Metazoa > Arthropoda > Insecta > Diptera > Culicidae > Anopheles > Anopheles arabiensis. The sequence continues at coordinate 3,224,087 of NC_053518.1, forward strand.
AAGTTTCATTGATAAATTGGTTTTTTATTATAATATATAAATATAAAAAACGAAGCGGAAGGGCACCCATTCCCCATAATTATACACTTGGTCCCCCCGCTTGACTCCTACGGCTCCTGCCGACCAAGCGGATTGCAAACGTTGGGCACCTTTTAGCGTGGCAGCACCCGTCCCGTCGCATCGAACGACATCGAAACGGAGCATAAATTGTGCACAAAAACTAATTATCAACTTACCTTCCTTTTTTTCTTTCTAAACTATGCAATACTTTCATTAATTATCATTATAAATGATCGATTAAACGCCACGGCTATTTGCATTTTAAAACGTGATTTTCTTGGTTTTCTGTGTTTGCCGTTGCAATTTTGCTCGCAAACAAGCCCGATCAGCAGCCCGATCAGCAAGCTCGACCGCGCGATCGTTTGCAGTCTCAGATGTTTCGATCAAACGCACAGCTTACTGTGTTTCTTGGGCACTTTGTAATACTACGCAGTGGTGGTGGTTGAAAAATTGATACACTCCACATCCTTCGGTACGAGATCGCATGGGCAATAATGATTCCTCTAGTAGTACAGGGCCACAAATCGCCTCTCTACTGTGTACCACTGCGATCCTGGAACCTGGACCTTTGGACGTGTTTTTTGCTTCCTTCCTTTCTTCCTCAAAAGCATCGACACAAAATCAAGGCTTCAAGGTTTTGGATTGGTCCCGGAAAACCGGCCGGCAACGGCCGGTATAAATTTGTGTGCCCAGCGACCGGACCGCCGACCCCCGACACATATGTATGGATGTGCTCAACGCAATGATTATTAAAGCTGGCTGACGTTAATGTATATTACTTTTGGAAAAACAGCTCTGTTTTACGCCGCTCCACCGCGAAGGGCAATGGTAAATCAATTTTGTATCATTTTGTATTTTCGCCTCACTCGCAGAAAGCCCCTGTTTCTCTCTTCGCTTTATTACAACCTTTTGCTACTCGACCTTTTGTTACTCGATGGTGCTGCTGCTACCAACATAAAACAGGATTTCGTGGCTTTTTTGTTGTTGTTTGTTACATTGATGTGTCTATAGAGCGTGGTGGTGAGTAATGGCGTTGTGCTTTGGCGTATGCAGTTTTGTATGTTCTTTGCTGCCCAGCGTGTCGATATTCGAATGTCATTCACATGATTGAGCCCAGCCCAGAGCGGAATATGCACAACGTGCTGTATTGATAAGCACAAGTGATTACAAAAGAGATTCTAACCTCTCCTCACCATTCCATTGGTCAAAGTGAGAATAATGCATATTTGCTAGACATTTCTTCACTGCCCCTCAAAAAGCCCGTGTGTGTTTCTCCTGCGTCGTGAGATTATTATGATGAGTGACAAACCTTTCCTTCGATCAACAAAGGCGTAGTAGGCGCTCCATAGTGTGTATGCATATATAACACCAGCTGGGGGGGTGCAGATTAGTAGGAAGGAAGTGGGATGGCTTACGCTACCGGGGTAGGCTTCTAATTGAAATCCTTTGAATAGGAAATGAGCGTTTTATCGTCTGATGACACAAGATGATGAATAGCAAACAAGAAACTACACCGTACAACCGCATACATGACAAATTGAGCACCAAAGGCTGGCTTCTTGCTTCTTGCTCTTCGGCACCGGTGCTGCAGTCAGCATTCAGCCAAGGCTGTGTGATTCTTGCACCGGATTCTTGCACATTCCGTTTGATGTTTTCCAGCTTATCAGTGCAAAACAATTAATTGCAAAGCTGTATTCAAAGCGCTAGGTGACAACTGTTCACACTTACTGCAGTACTTTGTGTTTTTTTGAATGGCAGTTTGAAGCTGAACCTGAGAGTACTGCGATATTATTGCACCCACTTGCTTTGCGTTATCAATCAGCAAAGGTTATAACACCTCCTGGGGGGAAGCAGAAGGAAATGCTATCCTGTTCTTGCTTTTTATCAAAGTGATATATCATGTGGATCGTGTATATATCAGGTGGGCTTATGGTGTTCTTTCTCACCAATACAACACACAATTTGACGGTTTGTTCAATAACAAAATCTAGTATGCCTTGAAGTTTAAAAGAAATCTCACAGAAATTTTATGTGGTTTTGCTCAGGCGTAGCACGAAGAAAAAAGCCAAAAAAACTTACGTGGCAGCCAGTTCTTGGATTAAAACGAAGATTTGAAGGCTATAGATTAAATAAAAAACATTTCCTTCGCCAAATCTGATATATAGGCAACAATTATTGAATCCTTTCTGCCAGTAAGCAAGGAGCAGTGTACCAACCGAACTAAATATGATTTTATACTGAAAGTGAGTAGTTTATCAGAGCATACATTCTTTGGTTCTGTTCAACAGACCACCGATTGATCTCAAATTTCGAGTAAAATTGTGAAAGTTTTGGATAGCGTTAGGAGTGAGTCCATAGAAAAATCATCAAAGCATCCAGTTTGCTATGGATCTAACTGTCAAACTAGGTGTTCTTCCCATTTTTGTTTTTAGACGTCAAATTGCACTGGATAAGCCCACCTGATATATCAACTCACTTTACTTTTTATCTAGCGCACACACAGTAGTAGGCTTTGAGCTGAGGCAGCAGACAACGTTCGTATGAGTATTGAACATCTTCAAGGGAGAACAAACAACACCAACACATAAAACAAAACAAAAACAAAAATAAGTATCAATATTAAAACCAACATTTCACAAAACACGCTTTAGTACAAGCAAAGCAATAATTTTATTATCCTTTTTTTGCACGTCCCTTTTTCTAGACACAGTTCATAGCACACACACACACGTGAACCACAGAAAGATGGTTTCGCTGCCTTTATTCCTGTGTGAACACACTTAAGTGAAAATATTTAACCTTTTTCTACACTTTAGCTTCAGCACTTTGTGTAAAATTATTACTGAGAATAAGCGACAACTCCGGGCCGGGCCGTTCGTCTCCATCTCGATTTCGGTGTCGAAAAATGCCAACCAACGGTATGTACTCGCAAGTCGTTCTCCGTCATCTATATTTCATACCCTCTCTCTCTCCCGTCCTAGGGTTACAAAGAAAGTTGAAAATTAAAGAAAAACAGGTGGATTATATTTTGATTTCGAATGCTATACACCATCAGCCATCGGTAGCGGTGGAAGAATTCGGGGTACATACACATTAGTGATTGCGATGGGTTTTGAACATGTACATCACCACCGTATGTCTTGCCCACTGTGTGATATCTGGCCACTAAGCACCAAGTGCATCCTGCAAATTATTAGTATATTATATTTTTGGTTTCGGCAAACGCGCGGCCCAATGTGTCTCCGATGTGCCTCGGTGGCCTGCGTGGCCTTCTGTTTGTTTACCTAATGGACGGGCAGGGCCCGGGCGGGCTTCGGCAAACTTCGGCCGTATCGGCATGCGCCGAGTATAGGCGGAGTCAACGCCAATCTGCCAGATCTGCTGTGCCGTTGAGAAGTAGTAGCGCAATAGGGGGCGCTTCTTTTGGTGTACTTTTTTCTTCTTCTTCGGCTTGCTCGGTTGCTAAACATACGCCGCTAAACTTCCTTTGCAATTTTCAAAGCTCAAATAAAAGTGCATACAATATCGTCTTGCACACGCGGTTCGTGCGGAATGTGCGCGACAAAAACGCGATCGTCTCTATACATAAGCAGTCACTACGAAGCCATCGGCACACTATTGCACTTATTGCGCGAAAGTTGCTTTCTTTGGGAAGATTGCCGCAAAACGCTAGGTATATAGCATGTGCCATAAATTGCAAATTGTATTCCATTCTTGATTATTTCCTTTCCACAAATTAATCTTCTAAAGCAGCAAACGATAAAAAATTTAAGCATATGAAATGGTGCTATATCTTCCGTTGCACAGTTATTCATATGGTACTGGTTTAATCTCAAATGCCTTTATACTTGCTTTTATGTGGTTGTGTTGTGGTGGATGGAATTATTCTTCCAAATCTGCATGTCAGTGTATAATTTATTCACGCCAAATTCACATTACTTATGAAACCCTGTCTTTAGAGACACACTTGTTTTTCGGGGGGTACGATCTATTCATTACAATTTAATCTATAATCTATGATCTAACATTGAGAAAGACGTAAAACAACTGGTTTCCGCTGGAAAGCATAACCCATACACATTTTATATAAAATAACATTGTTATCTTGAACGATACAGCACACAAACTATGATCGAAACGTTGAATATTGATCGATTTATAATTTCTCTTTATACAAAAAATAGTTTTGTTAACAATTTAAAACTATAAACTATACATATTTTTATCATAAGTTCCTCTCGATCATAAGGGTATTTCCTTATTACGCCTTTTGTACGTCTTTTGACTGTGAAATCCATTTTTTTTTTAATATTTTCGTCAACTTGTGCTTCTTTGCATCACCCTGTTGTACTGTCTTTTTCGAAATGCAACCATAAACGTCAAAACTGCTGCAAGCAACTGAATCTGGACGAAAGATGGACGACATTTAACGAAGAGTAGCTGTCAAACATATCCCAAATGACGTACCAGTCGATCTAGCGTTTTCAGAAATGTTTCCCGTCTGTTGTTCAATTGTTTGCACTTGCTGTAAACAAACCATAAGCTGTTGGTTTGTGTTTTTCATTAAATTTGACTTAAATATCTATATTTGCGTTGCTCAAACCATTAAATATTGGTTCCAACTGCTACAAAACATTTATTTGACTGATAAAACAACCATTTGTATAACCTCCGAGTCTAAACGGCTCGGCACGCGATAATCACAACCAGCCTGAAAATGGACGCTATGGATGCGAAGGAAATTCTCAACCATTTGAACCATTTGGGCTATCGCAACATTACTGCAGCACAGTTGAAAGAATTTCAAAAAGGTAATCTGCAAGCAACACACTCCATTCCAGAAGCAGAATCAGTTTTTAAAAAACCTATCCTTTAAAACCGTAGATTTGAAAAAGCTTATCCGGTACGATGCGAAGCCGTACAGCCAGATGGACAGAGAAAATGTGGAAAATAATACAGAACAAGGCAGCGTATTCGAACGATTGCATGCTGAAACAACTGCAAGCTATCAGGCCAAAATGGCTAAATCTTCAAAGCATAGTCAGCGTGCTGCACCTATAGATAAGGAAAATCATTCCCCAAACCCTAGAACTGTTTCTACAGCAGTGAAGGACAACAGTGAAACTGTCTGTAAGATGTGTAAGTACCATCAACCAGTTGATTGGTTGATTTCTATATCTAACCTAATTGTTGTATTCCCCTTTCCCAGGGATAAGACCAAAAAGTTCTCATTCAACCAAGCGAAGTGACCCAGTCGAACTGTACCATTCGTACAAAAAAGAGTGGAATAAATTCAAACAGAACCTACCGGGCGAAAACGATCATTCCGAACTACGTTGGAGGATCAGGAACAAGTTACTGGGGGAGTAAACAAAACGCTTCAACTGCTGCTACATACAATACTCGACGACGAAATAAAAATGCTTTATTTTTATGATTATTAATTGCTATGCACTGGTTTGGGAGCTTTATTTGTCATACTTAAATTTGCACATTTGTGCACGCGCATCGTTGCGATTCAGGTGCTCCAGCAATTTGCTCTCAACGCTTCGAACCGCATCTTCGGTTAAGACGACGGTGTTGTGTTTCAGCATCGAGTACACGTTCAAGCCGTACGTCGGCATCAAGTTGATGTGGTCAATGTTCTCCGCACTGATTGATATATTTCGGGACAGAACATCGGTCGCGTCTACGAACAACACCGAAGGCCCCCACTGCCGTGCTGCAACCAAATCCTGCAGGTACTGTGGATCATCCGTTGGGATTTCCAAATTTTTCACTACGTGCAAATCATCCTGAGCCAGCTTTATCGACAGCGTGGAGACTAGTCCCAAGACTCGATTGAAGAAGGGCAGCATGTAGAAGTGTGTGGTCGGCGATCTTGGACCGTGTGCAATACCACCGCCCCTCCACAGCGGGGATCTGATTGAACCGTGGCGAGCCCTTCCCAGACCCTTTTGAGGCCACGGTTTCCTTCCGCCACCACGCACTTCATTTCTAGTTTTGGTGTGTGCAAAGCTAACGAATCGATACTTCCTCTGCCATTCGATGTTCTGATGCACGATATCAATTCGCGGCGATGCACCGAATACTGCATTGTCCAGTTCCACGATTCCCGAATGAGCCGGTTCTACCGTGTCCATGTTTTCCAACCACACTGCCCGGGACGGTCGCCATTCGGCTTGTGCTGCGGTGGCAACGGCCGGGTAAGAGTTGAACCGAACGAACCCATTAAGACCGGTTATTTTCAACAAATTCCCCAACTTTAACATTCCGAATGCTTTGTTTCGTAACGCGACTCCCGGAAGTAAACAAACATTTGCCCACTGACAAATGTGCGAGCTATCAAAATTTCCATGACGTTCATTCGATATGTCACAACAAAGATACGGATTTCGATATGTATTCTTTTATTTTCCGTATTTCAAACGCATTTGGCGTTTGTTTAGAGATTTGCATAGAATCTGAGAAAACAGTTTTACCAATTGCCACGTTTTTGTGCACGATTCTTTGTTTGGAAAAGGGAGAAAAGCATGATTTTTATGTTGTACTATGGGTATGCAATGCAAGACAGATGGCTATAAAAAACTATGGGTTAATACAACCAGGGCCATAATTTGATACACTCAACTCCCAACATGCGTGATAGCACATGTTTATATTTTGTTGGAAATGAATACTTACCGCTCCACGTACCTTTGCCGAATGGTTTTTATCTTTTTTATTATATTACCTCGCACAACTATGCAAATATGTAAACTAAGATAAAGTCAAGTTTTAGATCCTCATCAGTACCCAAAATTCCTGCACTACATGAAGCAAAACTAGAGTACGCACTGTATATGCTGCTGGTTCATACGATTCCGTCATGTTTGACGAAGTATGCTTCACACTCACACACCAATGCTCATACATAGATTTTGGTTGGTTGCGCGAGGTTGTGTTGCGTGTGCTCTCTCCAGATAAAGTTAATTATTTCTTGTGTGTTGACGTCGTTCGTGTGAGATTCTAGCAACTTTATACGTCCATTACGATCGTAACGAACGGAAGCCCATCGTGGTTGTATTTCATAAAATCTTGACGCCCCAACGTACGCCATTTTATGACATTAATCACTATTCACATTCCACACCCGCGAAACAATTGCTTCAATTAGAGTCGCTAGTGAAACGCGTAGAAGTTTCGTAGAAGAATAAAGCTTATTGTGAAAAAATGCATCCAACGCGGGGATCGGCAATGAATAACGTTTCGATTACAGATTCTAGTGGTCAGCCTATGTCTGATAAAAAGGATTACTGTGACAGTGCAAATACTGATTCCGGGTTTCTTTCCGGGCATAACCTCAACTCGTCTGAGGATATTGTCTCGGAGGAACAACACCGTGCGGTAGAAAATAATCAAAATATCGCTGGATCGCAAACCATTGGTGCAAGTGAAAAACAGCCCATCGAGACGGAAACCGACCTAGACTCCGGGATGATTCCAGACGAGGAGCTAGAGTCCGGCAATCTGGGCCTGATGGACATCTGCGAACGTTTCGACCGTTTGATGAAGCGCGACTGGATGAAAACGTTTCAGCAGGATGAATTTGGCGAAACGTAAGTTCGATGATGCTACCAGCAGCCCCCTAGCTTACCACATTCGTGTTCCTGGTTTCTGGAGAGTGGCGTAAACATGAATGTTTTCTTTGTTTCTGTGTGTTTTGCAGTCAACTGCACTTGGCAGTCTACGAAAGGAATGAAGACCTTATTTCCAAGCTGGTCGCAAACGTTCCACAGCAGTTTCTGAACATTCAGAACGATGCCGCGCAAACGGCACTGCATTTGGCTGTCCTCACGGAACAGCCAAAGGTGGTGCGTCGATTGCTGGTCGGTGGTATCAATCAAAGCATCCGGGATATGGATGGTAACACTGCGCTTCATTTGGCCTGTAGTTTGGGGCGCGCACAAATTGCCAAAGAACTGCTAACTCCATCGTCGTGTTCCGAGCTTTCGCAAGGCGTAACATACACAAAGCTGCCCCAGGATCTGGAACAGTGGAATTACGACGGTAAGTAGACGCACACATTTATCACCCCCAAAAAACACGGTCCCTGCACTATTCCCTTTTATGGTCAAAGCGTCGCGTTTCTTTAATAATAAACCCGGCTGCGAATCTGCTGCATCAGAGCAGGACAGCTATGAATATGGAACGAAAATAGATGGCCGCATCCAGTGGGGGCATCATGGGGTTCGGACGATCTAATTATAAAAAGAAGGGCGCTAAAAATACTAAACGTAGCGCGCGATCAAGTCATCTGCGCAAAATCGTGTTTATTTTGGTGTCTTTAAACAGTTTAAGAATGAAAATGAATCATGTAACTAGTATGCGACTCTCAGCAAAGGGGTCACAGCACACAGAAGCATCCAAGCAAGCCACCCATCCCGAAATCCAAAACCCGACATTAACGTTACCGTTTGTCAAGTCTGGTTTTGGAGCGTCTGGAAAACCCAAACTTTCTACGTCGTGTCCGTGCCCCGTGTGTGTGTTTCCCACCTTTACAGAAATCCCATCTTACCCATCCCACTGGGAAATACGGGGCTCTTGAATTGCAATAGCACAGTCGAACCACCACACACGTTATGTGTTGGGTTTTTCCCACTGTTTTGTGTGAAACGTCATGCCAGTACGGGTGTACACACCACTACCATGAAAGGGAGAGCGCGTGGACGGGCCATTGGTATTTGTGCAAGCACACACTCAAACAAATCGCAATGTTGTCCACCTGTACGACTTTTTCAAGCGTTTCTCGGTGGGGTTGGTTTTATTTGTTGCTTTTACACATATACAACACAACCCAACCGAGCGTTTGGCTCAATGATCTTGCCGTTGCCCTTCCCACACTATTCTGTTCCCAAATATATTGAAGTTAATTGATGATGTGAGGGTTTTTTCAAGCTTTTTTGCTAATAACGTTCCGTTTAATCGCCCGATTTTAGGAAGGAAAATCTGGCATGTCCGCTCTACACATCAGCATTGAAAAGGGCAACGAAGCATTGGCTAACTTTTTGCTGGATGAGTGCCCACTCTTGAGCTTAGAGGCTGTTACCTATGCTGGCATGACGGCTTATCAGCTTGCACTTATCCAAGACAAGCGGATCTTGATTGGTGACCTCACAAAACGCGGAGCAGAGCAAATTTCCCTTCCCGCGAGCGACTCCGAGTCCGACTCTGAAGATGAAATGGTAAGCTAAAATGTGTGTAGCCTATATATGGTAGTAGAACCATTGTTCAAACGCTGTAGTAGAAAGATTAGATACAATTGCTTCCAATATTTCGTACAGAGATCTAACATAATGTACACATTGTACATGTTTGTGTTACAGTGTGAGCTAAGGAGATATTATTATTATTACAGCGCGTTTGCTTAAGGAGAAATAAAACAAAAACAAAAGCGTAGTTGGTACAAAACTCGTCCCCCCGAGCAGCGGTTTGATGCTGTTCGTGGAGAGGCTAGAGGCGCCCCACAAATCCCCTTTTTTAATTTGTTTTAAATTCTATGCTTCAACAAAATTACCCACTATATGCAGAGCAATACCCATATTGCCTGTGTTATCAGTGTAGCTCTCTACTTTGATTTTAATACCTATGGTTTCACATTCCACAGATCAGTAACTACTACGGAGCGAGTGCGTTCTCGGCAACTTTCTCGGGATTATCGGCAATCAATGTGTCGTAGAGAGCCCACTGATGTTTGTCATCATTAACCCTAACGGCTGCGCTTTAACAATCATACGTACAAAGCTTTTTAGAGCGCGAATTGATAAGCACACTTGCACAGAACTTGAACGAAAGCTGTAATGTAAAATAAATGTGACGATTCTTTCCTTCTAATAAGTGCCTTATGTAAATTGAACAGGATAGATACACACCTGCAAAGGCTTGTGATGGACTTTGCATAGCTGTAACGAACTATGATTTGTTCATCTGTTATGAAACAGCAGTAGCGCAATTATTGTAATATACAGGTCACACAATATCGAATGTAAAACTGCGAGAGACAAAAAAAAACTGTAAACCTTCCTCATTCATCCCGTTGGCAGCGGCCCGTTCCTGACCAAATCGATATAAAAAAGTGACACGTGTTTAGGAATTATCACCTAAAACCTTCACACACACATACACAGAGCCATTTTAAAGCCTTCACCTAATAAAAACAAAATCTTACTGACGTAGAGAACAGCATAGACATAGACCAGTATACATATATTATTTATATGGTTTAAAATTAACTTGTAAGAAAATAATGTACATGCCATGATTAATGTGGAGCAAACGGACGGAATAAAAACAACGCTAATCAATCCCCGTGTCATCGATCTTATCGGACAATTTATTGCAGTGCTAAGGGAGCAAAATGTTCGCCGGATGTTTGTTGGATGCGATTTTAATGGTTTATTTCAAAACAATCTTCCCCGACATTCACTACCAACAACAGCATTTTATTCATAAAATAACATGTGCCGTATAACGTTCGACTGTGTGTTTTGAACATATAAGAGAAAAAGGAATAACAAAATCATCCAATTCACGTTTCTGATGCACTAAGAGCTAACTAAATCCCCATTTTGTGTGAGTGTGTGTGTATGTTAATATAATATGTGTGTTAGTGTTATGGTGTGTCGGTGGTTAGTTATATTGATGGCACCCTAGAAAAGAGTATATTGCAGGCTCAAATCGCAAAGCTAACTTATGCAACCTTCTTTAGATAGTCATTACGGGAGTATAATTCTCTATAATTCCGATCCGATGGTTGGTAGCGTGGTGCGTGAAACGGCAGTGGCGCAAACTTGGTTGACTATTTTACCGTTTTCCTTTTTAGCGCTCTACTTTGCAACGCCCGGGTTGGGCAGCTTTTCCCAGCTCGGTTCGATGCCCCAGATTTGTCGCGCATACTCGGCGATGGTGCGATCGCTCGAGAACTTGCCGCTCGTTGCAATGTTGTTGATGGACATCTCCAACCATTTCGGTTGATCCTGTCAGAAAATATGCAAGTTTTATGTTTAGTTTTGTGTAGTTTTCACCCAAATGCACACAACATGTATGGTACGCATCACTCACCTGATAGACGGCCGATACGCGATCTTGCGTTTTAATGTAGGAATCGAAATCAGCAAACAAATAGTAACGGTCATACTTCAGCAGCACATTGGCGATATCTTGGAACTCATGGGGATTACCCGGGCTGAAGAATCCGCCCTGAATCTGATCGACGCACTGCTTGATATCGGGGTTGGAATTGTAGTAGTCATAGGCGTTGTACCCACGGCACTTAAGATCCTCCACCTCCTCCACGGTCATACCGAAGATGAAGATGTTCTCATTGCCCATCTCCTCGGCCATCTCTACGTTGGCGCCATCCAGCGTGCCGATCGTAAGGGCACCATTGAGCTGGAACTTCATATTGCCCGTGCCCGATGCTTCCGTGCCAGCGGTAGAAATCTGCTCGGACAGATCGGCTGCCGGCATAATCTTTTCGGCCAACGTTACTCGATAGTTTTCGAGGAAAATGACCTTCAGCTTGTCGCCAACGATCGGATCATTGTTCACCACATTACCGACCGCGCAGATGAGCTTGATGATTTGCTTTGCAATGTAGTAGCCAGGGGCCGCCTTGCCGCCAATCATGATCGTACGCGGCGTAAAGTTGGCCGTTGGATCTCGCTTGATGCGATTGTACAGCGTGATGATGTGCAGACAGTTCAGCAACTGCCGTTTGTACTCGTGAATGCGCTTGACCTGAATATCAAACATCGAGGCCGGATTCACTTTCACACCATAGTCCCGCTCTAAAAGCTGCGCCAGCTTCAGCTTGTTCTCCTGCTTCACACGTGCTACGGCCCGCTGGAATGTAGGATCCTTGGCCCATTTCTTCAGCTGCTGCAGCTGCTCCAGATGCACCGGCCACTGGTCGCCGATCTTCTCCGCGATCAGATCCGACAGACCGGGGTTGCACAGCAGCAACCAACGGCGCGGCGTGATGCCGTTCGTTTTGTTCTGGAACTTTTCCGGCGTCATCTCGTAGAAGCTTTTGAAGATGTCCTTCTTAATAATCTCGGAATGGATCGCCGCCACACCGTTCACAGCGTGCGAACCGACAATGGACAGGTTTGCCATGTTGATACGCTTCTCGCCATCCTCCTCCACCAGCGACAGGGCCCGCATGCGCCCGAAATCGCCCGGGAACCGTTTTTCAACTTCTTGTAAATGCAAAAAGTTTATATGATAAATGATCTCCAAATGACGTGGTAGAATGGACTGCAGCATCGAAACCGGCCAGCGTTCCAGTGCCTCCGGCAGCACGGTGTGATTCGTGTAGGCGCAAGTGCGCACCACAATGTCCCACGCCTTCTCCCAGCTTAATTTTTCATCATCAATCAGAATGCGCATCAACTCCGGAATTGCCAACGAGGGATGCGTATCGTTCAATTGAATGGCCACCTTGTTAGGGAAGTCATCGAACGACGTTCGGACGGCATCGCGCGACCCAAACTTGGACGCCTTGTAGCGACGCACAATGTCCTGCAGCGTGGCAGCGCACATAAAGTATTCCTGTTTCAGGCGCAGCTCCTTGCCCTCGAAGAAGTTGTCATTGGGATACAGCACACGCGAGATGTTTTCTGCCAAGTTACGATCCAGCACCGCTTGAATATAATCACCATCGTTGACTGTAGGAAAAGAAGAAAAAGAAAAAAAGGGATTCATTCGAGTGCTCGCATATAATGGCAGCAGTTCAATCATAAACAACGATGGCAGGCTTTCAACAAACATCGAATGAAAAGGCCCCTTTGTATCTATACTTACAGAACTTCAGGTTGAAATCAATCGGCGACTTGGCAGACCACAGACGCAGAGTATTGACCACATTGTTTCCATACCCAGGCACCGGATTATCGTACGGCATAGCGAACACGGTCTGCGTGTCGACCCACTTCTTGCCCTCCGGTGTGTCGATCACGCGGCCATAGAAATGGATGGGGATCATGTACTCGGGGCGAGCCTTCTCCCACGGATTGCCATAGCGCAGCCAATCGTCGGGCTCCTCCACCTGTTCGCCGTTGCGAATCTTTTGTGCAAAAATACCATACTCATAACGAATGCCTGTAATTTGGAAATATTACAAGAAAAAAATGAATGTTACTATTATTACCATCGTACATAAATGCTGCCGTAACAATCGTCCTACCGTAGCCGTAGGCGGGCATTCCAAGCGTGGCCATGGAATCAAGGAAGCAGGCAGCCAGCCGGCCCAAACCACCGTTACCCAGGCCGGCATCTTCCTCCAGCTCCTCCAGCTCCTCAATGTCCAGCCCAAGCTGGTACATGGCTTCATCGCAGGACGTTTGAATGCCAAGATTTATCATGGTGTTTTGCAATGATCGTCCCATGTAGTATTCCAAGGACAAATAGTACACGCGCTGTTGAAGAAAAAAAAAAAAAAACAGTGGAAAAACAATACATTTTAATCGTTGTCGGTAAAAGTTGATTTAATTTACTACACGGAGGGTTTATAATCAAATACAACGCCGCGATCCGCTAGGAAACGGGTTTGTTTTAGCGATCGCGATTGTAAGACATAATAATTGGGTCATTGTTATCGCATGCACCAGTCAACTGTGCCATCGATTCCTATCACTATCACGCTAACTAGTGATAGTGGCCGCAAATAGAACAAAACAATCTCTTATCATGGTAGACACACACATATGATTCTGATTATCTTATTGGCAACCGGGCTAAAGGTTCTTGCCGAGGCGCCCCCTACGTCCTTGTGGAAGAGGAAGAGTTGTATTGCCCTATTTGTTCATTTAACGGTGGTCATTTTAATGATGATGATGGAACGATAAACAATGTTCCAACTGTAGATTAATCTTAAATATTGCACAATTAGTCATCCCGTTGTAGGAAAATTGGTAAAGCTTTGAAAAAACGATGGGTCATTGTTCACAATTAAAATGAAAAGTGGTACTAAATCAGAATAAAGTCCTCGTGATCACCACCACCACCATTCGTTATACAGGTTGCCATTGAGGCACTCGGCACACCGCCGATACCCACCCTTCTTCCTCCCCTTCACCTGTTCGCCGCCACCCCTTCTGTGTTCTATTCTATTCACTGACAACTAGAGGTCAAATATCGAGTTCATGGAGCACGACAAGATCGTTCGTGTTTGGTCGTCGTCGACTCGTAGGGCTTATCCGTACAGGAATTATGGCAACGAGAAGGAAGTGTGCAGGTACGAATTTCCTTACCTTGGGATCCTTCTCGTAATAGTACTGCTGGGTTCTGATCCATCTTGAAACCAGATGATCCTTCACCGTGTGAGCCAGCGCAAAGTAATAATCACGCACGGTGGCTACATTTCTATCCTTTACCAGCGTGTAGTGAAGATGCCGATTGAAATCCTTCTTGATCTCGTTCACATCCTCCAGCTGGGCGATGCCGCGCACACTGATTTGTTTCCTTTTATCGACGTCCGATTGTGGCTTCGACATTTTGCAGGAAGTTGGAGGATCTTGGACTTGGAAATATCTTTGCAAGCTACCGTTATGGGAAACCGAGACACTCACACACACACTCCACACGAACACGAATCACCAGAGGAATTGGAAGTCCGACCGCGGACCACTCTTCGAGATTAGTGTTCAGAAAATGGGATTCAGGCTGGTTTCGCTACATCTTCGGTCACCTTGGTGAAGGTCAAACATGCGCTGTGTTGTTTTTGTAGCTGTCAATACAAGAACCTTACAACAGCGCAAGAGAGTGTTTGCATTTGTAGTGTTCGATTCGGTGCGACAGCTGCTGTGTGTTGAAATTGATTTGATTATATCACATTTTGATTGCTAACGATCTTCAGCATGATGGTTGCTTTTGAAATTCTTAAAATGTTTGCATTTTTTATGTATTTCTACGTGCTTTCCCTTTGTAGATTATGATTTTTTTTTAAATATATAGCTGCTTTTATATACATACTAACGTAGCTGGAAAAGGGGTTACAATTATTGTAGCCTGGCTCGAGGAGACTTTCTTTCTTCTAGTGTACATTTTATATAACACTTTTCCCAAAATGAGGAACGGGAACTATTACCAAAATGAGGAACTATTATTACGTGATGGGTTAACCGATGGAGCAATCGAATAATTGGTTCTTTCATTTCCAAGCCCTTGAACACATTAACCCCCATATCCCAATGGCAACGGCTACACGGTATGAAAGGGATTGTTATTAAGATAGAAAGGTCTGTAGTTTTATTTTCTAGCTATGGCGAAACATTTACTGTAATGCAGATTATTTTATCCATATTTGAGATTTGTTATATTGATTTTTGTTTCCGATGTTTCTATACTTTAATTTAAGCATGTGCTGTAAATTCTACATGAAGTGTTGTATCGACCTCCTATAGCTTTTGCTCCTTTTTCTTCTGCAATCAAATCTGTCTGTCGTTACGGAAGGCAAGCGAAATTTTAAAAACATAATAATAAAACAACGACGATTTGTCAAAGTTTCGCGAACAACGTAATGATGGTGAGGAGTTTAACCAAAACCATGACATTAAGGCCGTGCCAATAAAGCATACGTAACGCTCAATTTCATTACAATCACACGCAATTTCAAGGTATGTTATATTTTCTTATGAGAGTAACACTATTTCTTACGCCAAGAATGCGAACCACATAATCTCAATGACGACTCTATTCGCGCACGCGACACATCCATAGACTTCTTGCCCCGACTTCCGCTTTTGTTCGTGTTCCATTTAAGAACTGCATTATTAGTGTTTTGTTCGGAAGTCTACGGTAATTTTAAATTTTGATTTTCACCTCTTGTAGTAAAACTCGTTCGATGATGGCATTACAAAGCAGATTCAAACAAAATAGGTGGCATAAAACTTCAAAAGCAAAGTACAAACAACAGCAAGTATTCGAATGCTAATAATATCTTTTTTAGCAACTTTTTCATTGATGACTCTTGTTGTGTCTGTCTGTGTGTGAGTGTGTGTGCCTTCAAACACGACGGCTACTTGGTTTTACTTAGTTTTCTCGGTTTCAGTTTTCTTGCCCAGTGGGACAGCTGCCTTCACTCTGCAAAGAAAAAACAGCAAATAATTGTTACGTATGTTCCAACTATACTATATTAAGGGTTTCATCTTACTTTTCTGTGATTTCCTGAATTTTGCTTCGAACCATCTCTAAATGGGTGTCAATGGACTGTTTGTTATTTTCGTAAACTTTTGGCAAGGTGAACAGAGCCACAAATCCTAGAATGATTATTGCAAATAGGACAATGTTAACACATTTGTTGTTTAATTAAAATCATACCGGTTTCAGGCGTTGGATGAGGAGCTCCAAGCAAATGCACTTACCGATCATAACGCATGTCATTCCATTGAACAGTGCTCCAACGTATGTCAACCAGTACAGCAAAACTCCAAATTTGATCGAATCTACGAGATCCTCTACCAAAAATAGGCGCCTTAATCCGGTCACTAAAGCGTTCACGTGAGCCACGGCAACGGTAGCCAGCTGTTGTACCTTCTCCTGCGACAAGGTAAGATCCAGTTCCAAGTAGTCCCTGTAAAAAAGGCAGTGTTTAAGCAACGCCTATTCTTATCTTACATGTGTACACATGCACTTGAACAATTGGCTTATTAATTACTTGAATGGGTGACCCTCGGAGGTTTTCTGCACGGCCTGCAGAACGTTCTTATAGATCCGGAATGAGATAGTTCCGAACAGTAGCAGCAAGGATAGGTACGAAAATACGCTGATCAGCGAGAACAGCGACATGGCCAGCAGGATGGCAAGGCCCCCTCCGAATACCACCGCCGATTTCTTTACATCACGCCAATAGATAAGAGATTCCACTGCAAAAGAAAGATAATAAAAGACAAATAATTGTGATGTCCACTGCTAACCTTCGCCAATTGCAGTAATGGTTTATGCACGGATGATTGACCAAACACACGTTTAGCTTATCAGCGCGGGCCCGGGGGCCCATATTGACACGTTGCCACTTGCTCGCTCGCTTGCTCTATCCTTTCTCGATCGACCAGCAAAAACGTCCTTTTTTACAGTTTTTAACCTGTATTTACCTGGACCGCGGGGCGGCAAATCTAGACGATTGTAATGGCCATTTCCATTGGAAACACGCGAATTTTGTCGTTTAACCATTTTGATTTCAGTTCTACTTCCACCGCGAATGTGTCGACGAATGCGAGTAACGAAAGACCAACTTCCAACTCAACACTTAATCCATCCTTCGTGCTTGATCTTCAAGCTTGGAGCAGTGTTCCCAAACTCTGCAACTGCTTTCATTTTACAGGTAGCAGGTGTCAAACGTGAAGCATACGTCTGGCATAAACCAAACAGCCAGCCTATGCTGCACCTATTCAGGTAGGCGCTGAAAGCTATTGTTGACCAAACACACACACATTTTGCCTGGCGGATTAATCTCACCAGTGGAAACGGATGCCCTTTTCCACTGGTGCAACACAAAACTATAAATAGTGTGTTTGTTTAATCGCACATTTATATTACAACCAAACGGGACACATATATCGTCTATCTAACCCTGTAATGTCTGTGGCGCGTGCTTTTACATAATTTTTTTTTAGTCTGTACTTATGGAATGAGTACCATTGCTTACATCCATCTTTGGTGAAATCAGAAGCTTCTAAAACCAGATATTCTGCTAAAACATTTTTCGCCATAGTTTCACTTTTCGGTAAGTTTGCTTTTTGTTGACAAAATATATGATTCACCACGGCGTTGTGCCGGTTGTGTGAAGCACGGCAAATTAAATTTGCGTTCAAAGAACTCTCCCTGCGGTTGTCACTTTGCGGAAAATTACTGCCCGGACCGCGTTAGAACTTTAAATGTGTTGCCGCAGGGTTCCGTTCAATGAAAGGAGAACGTTTATTTATAGCTTTACTCTTTTTAACTATATGTTAGTCACTGTTTTATTTTTACAGATCTTGGCTTTGCTGCATGATATCTGAAACGTTCGGGCGGGTAGGATCGTGTAGGCACACTTTGACAATCGGCATAATGGAAGATTTCAGCAATCTTTCGTAATACAGTGAACGCTCGATTTTCCCGCACTGTAACAATCGAATTCATTTTCATTACTTGATGTGATTCTAAGTACAGTTTTGTACTTTTTTGAATGATATTTTGAAATTCAGTCAAAAGCAATTTTTTTTACATTCGACAATTGATGTGTTAAATTAGTTCAATTAACTCGAGGAACTGTCAAATTTAGAAAACTGCGTATTCATGATTCCACCCTATAAGAGGTACTGCGTATCTCGGGGACTACCCGTAGGGTTTAAATTCACTGAATTATTAATGAACAATTGAAGCATTAAATTTGAAAAGCGGATTTTGCATCTTGACAAAATTTTTACTTGGTTAGCCTGTACGTCTCCACAGTTTTGTTGTAATATGTTAGTTAAAAGTTGTATTGACAAATAATTTAAATTGATACTTTTCGAACACCTAATTCCACAAAGCGATGGACTTAGGTTGACCCTTAGTTGCTTTCAATAAGCGTTAATTAAAAATGTCAAAAAAAGTGAATATGTACCAGGTTCTATGAACCAATATCAACAACAATCAATAGCAATCTTCAGCACATGCCCAACACTCGATTTAAAAAAATGACGTATTTATGTATTATTTGTGCATGCCCTCGGTTTAGAAAAAAGTGCTTACCTTTAGGGTGTAGTCTCGCCGGATTGAACCACGTATCTGTAACAATACAAGTAACAAAGACTGTTATTGGTTTGATTCAAATTAATTATTCGATATGTCATGATGTGATAGTTATTAACAATTTTAAGCTATCATTACGTACATGGATTCATCACACTGCAAATAAAAAGGGCTTTAGAAGATTGACTGCTTTCTTCCATTTGCTTGCTTATGCGTGAATGGCAAAATTCAATTTTACGTTTCGAAGTGCTTAATTCAGATGAGTCACACTTGATATCAAGGACAACTGCAGACACAAGTTTCGGTCAACTTAACCTAGCAAATAGTTATTTTATCACTTTTAGAGCGTGTGTCTCTCTATGCAATAATTTTAATCAAATATCGATTTTTACATTTCCCTTTGTGTGCATGCGAAATAAAACTCATCCGCCCGTTCACTGTTGCACAAATACTACTGACCGAATCTAGGATACGTTTTCCATGAATGCTTTGCAAAAGATAATGCGCAATCACCAGCACTGCGCATGCCCGAACTGTAGGCTCGAGCTTTTTCCCACGGTACCGGCATGCTAGTGTTAGAAGACGCATGATGTGTGTGGTTTTTTTTTTTTGCTAAATTTTTCTATTACTCACCCAGCCCGTAATCCTTAAACATTTGTTCAATCTTTATGCATTCCTCGGAAGATGTTGCGCAAGTAACGGTGGCTGCTACTGGCTCAGTAGTGTTGTTTTCTGTAGTACCATTCTTTTCTTCAAGTGGTGGTTTCATCTCTGGAACTGGAACTTCATCCGAAGACGGTGCAGAAGGAGCAACAGTAGCAGCTGACTCCTCGAACAAGGATGGTTTTTCTTCTATCTGCGGTCGTATGCTTGCATACGGATTCATGTAGTCACTTTCAACCTCATCCATGAGGTCAGCATTCGATGACTCATTGGCCGCCTTTCGCGGAGGTGCCGAAATTTGATCCACTACCGAAAATGGTTCGTCCTTATCATTTAACATTTCATCTTTGTATGTACTCTGGATCATAGGCATACACTCATCGAAAACATCACCATCTTTTGCTTTAACTTCTGGTTCGGTGTTACTGGAAAACATGATTTCCTCACGATTCTCTTCCATGCCAAATTTGTTGTTCAATGTACTCTCTGTGCCAAGAGTGGAACCAATATTTTCGAAGCTCAAATCTAGTAGAGAATTGTCACTCTTATCCTGGAAATTATCCATGGTTAAACTTTGCATATTTCTTGCTACCGTGTTCGATTCCAACTGTTCGTTCGTTCAGCAAGTAGCTCTGCTGGCTCAGGATACCAATTTTGCAAAGCTTCTCGGGGTGGAGGTGGAGCATGCGTATTACGATACTTTCAGGTGTTTCAGTTGTCAAATAAATGAAGGAAGCATGAAGCTTTGTCCGTTTTGAATGTTCATCATAACAAATAGCATGTAGCAAAAGAGGTGCTGAAAAATTGTAACAATTTAACTTTCTATAATAACTGCGAGTTAATTGAAAGAAAACGGTTTTTCAAGAGTTCGTGTTATCTTGAAAAAAAAACCGTTATCGATATAGGACTGCCTAATCTCTTTGCCTTGCATATGCATGGCTCGGCCCAAAACAGCTTGAAACCAGCAGCGTGGAGTCAGAATAACGTATGACTTGAAGAGTTGTTTCACACCGGACGAACATGGCAGAGTGTTCGTGTCTTTTTCATAAGATTGAGCTACAGCTGGACTGAGCTACGTTCGTCGAGCGCGTGCACTGTCAAGCTCGTCCAGTGTGAAACGGCTCGAGCGATTTTGTTGATCCAAGGAATGGTCCGACCTGACTACGCACTCTTTTTATTTGTTTGTGTGTATGTGTTTTCGGCGAACAACCAACCTGATACAGGGTTAGAAACTTAGTTGATATTATGCGATCAATCCATTATAATCACCATTTAATTGCGTTTTTCATTCATTTGCTAGTTCAGTTTATGTGTCAGTACGTTCAGTGTAACACAAATTTAAATTTACTAGAATATTATAAACCACTGTTCTACCTAGGAAAGGAATTACATACGGTTTAGTGTAGAGTAAAACATGCTTACAAACCCTGCATTACGAACCACGCACTAATACTAACACACAACGACACATTCGCAATATGAAAGAGCCGAGATTACAGAGATATTGGTCGCACCACCGTGTTTGACATTTTATAATTCAGTTCAGGTGCCGTGCGGTAAAAGTTAAGTTCGTGTTTGAAACGCGTCGTACAGGCGAATTATCGTTCTGTTATCTATTATGACTACCATAAATGGCAAACGGAACGGCGACATAATCCATCCAATGCGGACGCATGGCCATACTGGACCAAATGGAACCAGAAAACTGCATGTAAGTGTGGTATGAATCACTGTGCCGGATCCTTATCGTAACTAAAAACTTTCTATCGTCGCAGTACAATGGGCTAAACCAACAAATGACGAGCCATGAACAGCCCAAATCATCGTACGAGCAAGTTCCGCTTCATACTGCCTGTTTTACCTATCTTGGATTCTATCTGCTAATGATACTGGGTATGAACACACCTTAAATTAACCAGCCGAAATGTTGCGAAATTGCTTTGTATATAACATGCTTTCTTTTACACACGCAACACGCAGGATACATAAACCAACTGTTCTTCACACCGAAAGTAGCTACCGAAAAGCACAGGGATGTAAGTAAAGCGCTTCGACGATATTGTATTTTGTTCCATCAAAACGAAAGATTAACCAATGTTCTCTTCTTTTACGTAGGGCTACGTGCCGCTCTACGATGCGTTCGAGAAGTTCTATCTTCGCTATGTTTATAGACGTGTGAAAGATTGCTGGAATAGGCCCATTTGCAGCGTTCCCGGCTCCGAAGTCGTTCTGAAGGATAGAATTACGAAGGATTATGGCTGGTCTTTTGAGTGCGTTCTTTAGCTACTAGCCGCACCGAGTGAAGCACCGAGTGGAAAGAATGCATTTAAACGTTATGATTCACGCATTATTTCAGATTTACGGGCACGGAAACAAAATGTTTGAACCTAGGTTCATACAATTATCTAGGATTTGCCCAAAATGAAGGCCCCTGCGCTGATGATTCAGAGGAGTGCATTCGTACGTACGGTTTGGCAGCCTGTAGCCCGCGTAGAGAGCTCGGTAAGTAGTGATGATCTACAAAATTGCAATGTAATCCAAATATATACCTGTACACGTTATTGCTTTTTTTTTTTGTACAATGCAGGAACAAATCCGCTGCACACTGAACTGGAGTCTCTGACGGCAAAGTTTTTGGGCGTTGAAGACGCGATCGTTTTTGGTATGGGCTTTGCAACCAACTCGTTGAACATTCCTACATTAATTACGCCAGGCTGCTTGGTTGTTAGTGATGAGAAAAACCACGCTTCAATCATATTGGGATTACGACTATCGGGAGCCACGCCCAAGGTCTTCAAACACAACAATATGAACGATCTGGAGCGTGTACTGCGAGAATCAATTATTGCGGGGCAGCCTGGCAGCGGGAAGCCCTGGAAAAAGATTCTCATCATAGTGGAAGGTGTTTTCAGCATGGAGGGGTCCATCGTAAAGCTTCCGGAAATCATTGCTTTAAAAAAGAAGTACAAAGCCTACGTTTACCTTGATGAAGCTCACAGCATTGGAGCTACCGGACCGTCAGGCCGTGGTATTTTAGAGTATTATGGTGTAGATCCTAACGATATTGACATTTTAATGGGCACGTTTACAAAAAGCTTCGGTTCTGCGGGAGGATACATTGCGGGCAATAAGGTAAGTTCCATTCGCACAGTTGTGGCAAACGACAAATCTTCAAAACCCCTCTGTGTCAATCCCTTTCTTTTTTTCAGAAACTGATCAACTTTCTAAGAGTACACAGTCACGCTCATTGCTATGCAAGTTCCATGTCTCCTCCGGTAACGCAGCAAATATTAACTTCCATGAAAATAATTCTTGGGCTCGACGGATCATCGGAAGGCCAGAATCGCATTTCGCAATTGGCTAGAAATACGCGCTACTTCAGAAAACGCTTGGCACAAATTGGCGTCATTACCTATGGTCACGAGGATTCTCCTGTCGTCCCAATGCTTGTGTATCTGTTTTCTAAAATTGGGTAATTATGAGCACCTCACACACTCGATAATGCAAACTACTAATGCCTTATTTCTCTGTTACGTTTTGCAGAGCCGTGGTTCGAACATTGACCTCCAAGAATATTGCAGTGGTCGGCGTTGGCTTCCCTGCGACCCCAATCATGGAAGGACGAATTCGCTTTTGCCTATCGGCTGCGCACACAAAGGAACAGTTGGACTACGCACTCGCCGTCATCGATGATATCAGCAATACGCTGGGCTTAAAGTATTCCCGTAAAGCTAAGGACTTAAATCCCATTCCGTATTAACTGGACCATTTCAGAAAAAAATATGTTGTTTTTATTCATTTAATGTTCTATGCAAGTAACATATTTGCAAATAAATGCATGGTAGTAGCTTTGAATTCCTTTGAATTGCCTTCAACAACAACACCAAACTGAACAACTGGAAAGAAATTGATCAGCATTCTCAGTTAGGGCGCATGAACGAACATTCAGACGTTTTGTGGAATGTTTCATAATATAAAATGATGGGTGTTTTCATAAATAAGGAGAAAGACAAGAAATATCAAACCGATCAGAAGAATTGACACCTTTTTCTGTGTATTCGAAAACAAAACACAGTGAAAGCTCTTACGCCTTTTGCAGGATATGCTAAATAAAATGAAGAAAAGCTAGTTTTCACTGAATACACCGATTTTCTATTGTTTTTAATATGCTCTTTCTGAAATACATTAAATATATTAAAACACATTCCATTTAGCCCATATATTTTAGATGGCAAAAGTCCACGAGCATCTAAAATTTGCAAATTTTACTCCCCAAAACTGTTATACTGAATTTTCGAACCAGTACAGCTCGCGCTTTGACGTTCTGCATGTTGTCAAGAATTGCGTACGCATGCAGGTTTGAAATGCGCATGTACTTAATTTACAATCTTTTCTGATATGCATCGATTTTCTCATTCATGTTCAATAGCTACCATCTTGAGGATGTGAAAATTTTGCTCTTTCAAGTTTTCCAAGTTCCAAGTGAATGGTACTTACACTGCTGAAGTGAAAAGAACTATTTCTTTCCCGTGATAGTAGTACGATGATAGCTTAAGCGTGCAACAGTGAAAGAGTGAAGCGTTAGCAAGTAACAAACGGGCAAGTTTGAAGGTAAATTTCAGTGCAATTGGGGTTTTGTTAAGGGCTCCCCCCCTTTCCTACTGGATTAATTGTTTTAACAATGGTGGTCGTGAAAATTTGATGTTCTAGAAACTGTAAACGATATGAGCAATTCACGCGTTTTCAAACAGTGCTGTGACTAGGAGAAGCTTTTCATGAAGTGATTAATGGGTGCGTTAATTTCAGGAAAAGCTAAAAATGGCTCCCAATTCTCGTTTGTGGAAGAGAGAGGCCGAGGTGGAGTCTGATGCGGCAAAGCTTGCGGATGTAGCCAGTACACTAGCTACAAAAATATTCGGACACAAGCAAAAGCACCACACGACCACTACGGAGTCTGAGCTTGACGCTGGTAAGTTTGGGGACGTTGGGGTTTAATCTTCTGCACATTTACCAAAAGCCGTTTATTGCTGTCTTATATAACGACAACGTTTCAAAATTAATCTCAATCAAAAGTTTTCTTATGAAACGGTCGTGCATTTAAAAGCTGTGTGTCGAAATCGACATGTATATACATATGTATTACATTTTTTTCTTGTTTTGTGCGCTTAATAGTTAACATGTGATGAGTGCGAAAAGAAGCTTCATTCAATTCATGTCATTGATTTTATGTTAATATGGATCAATACTTAGTGTAGAATAATATCTTAACAAATATATGTACATGTATATACTTTTTTCCACTTAAGCAGAGAGGTTGCTGGACGGGAATCTCTTCGCTACTGTTTCTTATAATTTTCCATTTAGTATTGCACTCTGATGGGCATCTTTTATATACCTTTTTGGTTTAAATTATTATTTAGAGAGCAAATAGTGCACGCTGTACGAAGGCACGGCAAATAATTGTGCTGCTTTTTGGCATTTTTTGCCCATTTTGCGTACGCTCGTTTCAGAGGAAAATGAGGATTTCAGCACGGCAACGCCAACCAAAGGCGAGGCGGAAAAGCTGGGAGACAAGGCGGCCGAGATGACGGAGGCGTTAGCCCACGAGATGGGCATCCCGACGTGGGGGCTCGTGTCTATCATCATCGTCGTAGTACTGATAATTTTGGGCATTTGCGGTTTCTGCATCCGTCGCTGCTTCCGAAAGAGACGATCCAAAGATGGCAAGAAGGGCATGAAAGGCGTTGATTTGAAATCGGTACAATTATTAGGTTCAGCATACAAAGAAAAGGTATTCAGTAGAATCTCATTCATTTAAGTGTCAGTGTACAGGTGCATTGTAATCGTGTATTCTCACTAAAAATGTTGTATCGTTGTAAAACCCTCTTTAAGGCTGAACCAACTTTAGATGAATGTTAATGTTAGAATTGTGTTGTAATGTAGCTCATATCTGCTCAACGGCACAATGGCCCATTCTAACATGTGATTTCTTCTTTTTTCCTTTACGTTTTGCTTCCTCCCTTCTACTATTCGTGTATCCTCCACACTCCTCGTTGAACTCGTTTAAAGGTACAACCTGATATGGAAGAGCTTACCGAAAATGCCGAAGAAGGAGATGAAGGTGAAAGCAAACAGAGCGAGCAAAAGTTAGGCAAGCTGCAGTACAAGGTACACCGTGGATGCAAAAAACCCGAATGAAGCTTCCTTCCATTTGTTCCCTTCAATCTGCAATGATTATGTGTTCTAATCTTGTACACTTTCAGTTGGAATATGATTTCAACTCGAATGCTCTCACCGTAACCGTCATACAAGCGGAGGAACTTCCCGCCCTGGATATGGGAGGTACTTCTGATCCTTACGTCAAAGTGTACCTATTACCTGACAAAAAGAAGAAATTCGAAACGAAAGTTCACCGTAAAACGCTGAATCCAGTGTTTAACGAATCATTTACCTTCAAGGTAAGTAAACCACTATTGAAGTCTTCAATCAATATACTAGCCTCTCAACAAGAAGAGATGGTGGTAATATTATAATCTGTATCCTTTAAAAACCCAAAACAACTTACACCAACCCAACACATGGTGGCGCCTACTATGCCTTCCAAGAAACACAAAGTCAAAAACACTGCACGCATTCACTACTGCTGTGCGCGTGTTACGTCAAAACTATAATGTAATGTAGCAAGGCAAACATGAAGAAGTACATCAAAGTAAACTATGCAATCTAACATTTTTGTAGCTCCACTCTACTCTACTTGCTGCCAGTTACTAGTTGTATTTATTCACACAAACCATTAAACCGAATATACGTGTATCTCTCTATATGTTGTATTATTGTAGTAAGTATTCCGGTGTCCGGTAAGCAATGTAAATAATATGTTCTTTGTCTTTGTGTTCTTTCTTTCAATAGAGTCTCCCATATGCAGAAGCAATGAACAAGACGCTGGTGTTTGCCATTTTTGACTTTGATCGCTTTTCCAAACATGACCAAATAGGAGAGGTAAAGGTACCGCTTTGCCAGATTGATTTGGCACAAACGATTGAAGAATGGAGAGAATTGCAGAGCGTTGAGGGTGAAGGTGGACAGGTACGTACACGTTACCAAACAGCATTTGTTCTTTGTTAGGAAGATGCGTTGCTCAATAATACCTTTTGGACAACAGCTTTGCAAATGGCTCAGAGAGATGTTAAGGGAGAGATATCTAAAAAAAAATATCAAAAAATTGCCATTACTAACAGTGGATGTGGACTCTGACCAACGCTCCATTGTAACTATACAAATTGTTCGCGAACAGCGAAACACTACTCTTGCGGGATTATTTATGTACTGGTTTGGGGGAGAGCTTATGAGGGTTTTTTTCTTCCCCAGTCGTTCTTTGCGTATTGTCGAAAGTATGTTTTCTTTCTTTTTTCTATTTCTAAAACCTACACCCAGTTCAAATCCTACTCATTTGAAATGATCAAAAACCCTGATAAATAGACAACAATAGAAATCATATAATATTATTGATTTGAATTAATTTGAATTACATTTCTTCATTCCTCATATATTGCTTACATGTTAGCATAATTTTTCTATTTGACGTGATATGCATACTATAAAACTATGAATTATTCTTTTTCTTCATTTTTCAATCTTCAACAGCTTCATACTTAAACATTTATTGTTCTGAGAGCTGTATTCAACACTTTACACATGATTTTTTATGTCAATCGATACACACTCAATTCAATTCATTTGAACAATCCAAAGAAGCATTGAGTTATTAAAAAAAACGAATTCAAACGAAGGCAACGGACGCGGCGCTTAGTACTACTACTACTACTATTACTACTACTACTCCTACTACTACTACCACTACTTAGAAGTTGTTGAAATGAGTTGAATGAAAACACTGTTTGAGATAGTTTTAAGTTTTTCTATCGTGGTCCGATTGATTGATTTTTGAAAACTAATTTAATTGACGTAAATCGTTTTTTTCTTTTTCCTCAAATTTTCTCTGCTGTGCTTACGCCTGTGAATGGTTGTGTCTACATCAAAAAAAAAAAACAATATATCTAACATATTTTATATGCATGTAACTGCTTCAAAATATATAAACTCGATAAAAAAAACCATTACACGTAAGTATTGTTTCCATCAAGAAATATTCAATACCACCTTACCCAAAGTTAAAGTGCTGCTGTATATTGTTTGATCGTATTGGCTTTTGTATAGCTTTGTGTAATGTAAAACATGTGTGTTTAATGATGATTCCCAACCAAAATATTAAAAAAAATCCCCACCATAATGGAAGAGGAACTAATTCTCTTTTGCTTAGCGTTTGCGCATCAAGTCGGACTAATCGATTTCATGATGTTGCACTGCCTAGCATCGGTTCTGTAACATGCCACTGGTTTTTTTTTGTTGTTGTTTTGTTTTGATCTATCTAAGTGAATTGATCTGGGATCAGGCAGCAATTCTCTAACACGCATATAACACGTTTTTCCTCCCCCTCGTACTATGGCAGTCTCGTACGGCCATCAGTGGATAGTTTCGAGTTAACGAAATCTACTCAATGCCAACGAAAGCGATCATAATGTAGAGAGAAAAAAAAACCATCTACTTCTACTGTATGGTACCATACATCCTTTTCCAAATGCTTCACTAGCCACTTTCATTATGTGTATTGCATGAAGAAGATGCATTACCTAACCTCTCAAGACGCTTGTTTTTGTTTTGTGTTTGTTTTTCTTTTTAATGCTAGCCTTTTCTCTTACCTTTGAGCCATTGTAAAAAATGTGTATCCGTTTTATAACATGTAGTGGTGTTGCTTTAGCGTAGTGTTGATAATTCTCTGCCACATATGTAGTAGTGTTTTTTTTTTTTTGTTACTGTGTTTTTTTTTGTTTTGTTTTACAAGAAACTGTAGAAACCATCATAATCATCATCATTTCATGCATATTTCATAAAGTTATATATCTTCTTCCTCTTCTTCAGTCGCTCAATTGATAATACAGTAGATCTTGGTTCTATTTTTATCCAGTTTCAAGATTCAAGGATATATTATTATACCGATGGTTAAAATACGATACTCTACTCTCTTTTTTTCCTACTCTCTCATTGCATAACAACGTTGCGGAATGCTTTGTGAACTATCTAATTTAATTTATACACATACTTTAAGCTTTCATCATGCATATTGACCCCTTTCCCCCCCATCGATGCTTTTTATGTTAAAATTTCACATAATACAAATCAAAACTTAATTTAATCATTTTATTTGAGCTGGGTGTCTTCCTGAAAGTATGTTTTTTTATGTTTTATTTTTGAAGATATTTGAGTACATATTTTTGCAATACCACTTTTTCCAATACCCCAAACCCACCCCGGCCCCGCCCCGCCCCGCCCCCAGTCCGTGTTTGTCTTCTTATTATAATCGTACGATATACACTCTAAACATAGAAAACATGGAATGCAATTGAAGGCATACCGTGTATATTTTCCCCCCCCACGTCTCAGTCCCACGTTTGAGACACACGTTTGTTGGCGATATTGGCGTATCGGCTAGCTACACCGAACTCAAGAAATATCAGAATAGCAGTGCTACTAGAATCGCCCATACCAATAGATATATTCCCTTATTAGCGTAGTACATTTGTCCAATAGTTACAACAACAACAATATTATAAAAAACAAACACCATAAGATGCTGTAAAAAGCTGAATTTTATGAAGCCATCCGTAGAACATGGAGTTTTATAGCATTGTATGCCCCTTTTAACAACCATATATAAGTAAGCAGTATTTAAATCCTTTTGTTAAAATTTTCATTTTGTACATCGTCGTATAATTTGATATGCGTTTGAAAAGGGCCCAAAAGCATAATGTGTAATACATATGAGACGTCGTGTTTGTCGATATTTTTTTTTTTGTAAGGCGAAATGGCTTGAATCTGAAACCAATAGGATTTTAAAGCCAATATAAATTTCAGCATGTTGATAGTAGCGCTTTAATAATGATTGCGGGTTGATTTAGAATTATTGAAATAAAACAGAGAGAGAGAGAGAGGTACCGATGTTACTTGTTGCGAAACATGTATGTTTCGATAAACGATAAAATAGATTTTTTAAACGAATTACAATCAAATACTTCACATTAACAAACTGAAGCGAATGTGCGTTGCGTGTTTTTTGTACCGCATTTTGTACAAAGCTTCAGAAAAGATATATAAACTATAGCAGTAGATAGACATACTTTTACTCGAAAAAGTATGCAGAGGCGGTTCTGAAGGAATTTTACTTACTTGAAATTAATTTTGCTTGGTCGTCTAAGTTGTAATAAATTGCTCCGAAGAGACCGCTCATAATCATGCAATACTGCCAAAGCAAGTACAGTGAACGTGCACTTAATCAAAGATAAATAAGCAGAATAACTATAGCCATACCAACAACAACACCAACAGTACCTGAAATCAATAATATACGCTCATTTGTTTGCAACATATTGTATAGATTTGCATCCGCCTTATGATATATATATAGAGAGAGAGAAAGACTTTTTACAACGCATAAAAAAAGCCCTGATTAATATCGTTTGAGTCAAGTATTGCTGAGTGAAACATTTAAAATGTAAATGCTAAAACTTAGAAGCACGTAGTGATAAAGTATCCCAATTATTACTTAAATTTGCCGCTGGTTTTAATAGATCAAAAAAGCATGATATCCTAAAGATGTCTTTTTTGGTTGATTTTATATAACTGTGCCGCTAGAATAACGTTCGCCATATATATATATACATATATAACATTGTGCTAATACAACAATAGACCAAAATTTTTACAATCGGTTTCGTTTCGTTTATTTACTCTGTTCTTTTGCAGGAAAATAAGTTGGGAGACATTTGCTTCTCATTGCGCTATGTACCCACTGCAGGTAAATTAACTGTCGTTATCTTGGAAGCGAAAAATCTCAAAAAGATGGATGTTGGCGGTTTATCAGGTGGGCTATTCTATAACAACATATCGCAATATTTCATATATATATACATTGTGCTCTTAACAAATATAGGCTTTTTGTTTGTTTGTTGTTGAATGTGTTCCACATTCCACTGGCAAAAATGGTGCATTAGCAAGTAAATTATTAACTATTTTCTCTCTCTTCTAGATCCATACGTCAAGATAGCCCTGATGCAGAATGGAAAGCGTTTGAAAAAGAAAAAGACTAGTATCAAAAAATGTACACTAAACCCCTACTACAATGAGTCGTTCTCATTTGAAGTTCCTTTCGAACAAATACAAGTATGCGAGAATGTATTCTACTATCATATAAAATTCTGTGTTGTGTTGTATTTATATATTGTATATATCTACGCATCAAGCCAAAACCATAGAAACCTCTATCAGACCTTTTGTTTTGTTTTGTTCCGTGGACAACCACGGTATTGTGATATTGTACAGTATTCCTTGCAAACTTTGTTTTGTGTATCTAACCGCATGATCCTTATGAACCAATGTCTCTTCTTTCTTTCTACGCACCTAATACTCTTGTTAGGTGCGTATGCTTCGGTATCAGTGGCAACGTATGTGTTCTTTTGTATTACTGAGGGATAATATGATAATATGAGTGTGATAGTTGTTAGCATTTACTTTTATGCGGATGTTTTATAATACAGTATTGAAATTTTAGTAATAATACAAAATGTTTTGTTTATTTATCAATTAAATCGTATTTCATCATGTGATCTTCTGTTGTTCCACTGCATTCAAGTCCTAATTGATGTAAAGGGTTCACAAACCCCCGAATCCCACAGTGTTTGTTTGTTGGTGTGATAAAATAAAAAAAAAGATTTATCTAATTTTGGTTTAATATTTGAGGGTTTCATAATATTTTACAGTATTTTTTAATTACATTTGGAGAACAAAAACAAAGCGAAAAGTACAAAACAACACATACGTGGTAGCAATGTCCCCTTTGTCCTAAACCTTTCCTTAACCTCTGAACTATCTCTCCAGTATCCAGTAATTTGTTATTAGTATGGCAATGTTTGTGAGTAACCGATAATATATACACTAGACTTTCTGTGTGTAGAAATGAACAGTTTTATTGTTTTGAAACAATCCAAAAAAACACGATTCGGTGCTACAATTCCTAATACTGAAAACAAACAAAAAAAAAATACTTTTACAATACACTGTAACAAAACAAATATAAATACACACTTCATACATGCATAGCGAAAAAAAAGAAATAAAGGAAAACAGAACGAACTCCGCCGCAGACAATTTTAAAATCTCCTAAAGTCAAGATTCGTTTGTTCTGGGCCTTTCAGCGAAACGATTATCCCCCACCCAAATCCCCACCCCCACCCCCTAAGACACCCTTTTGATAAGAAGCTAAAATGTAGCTTAACCTGTCGTTTCGTGCTTGAATGGACGGTCTTGCAGAGGAAAGATTTTAAAGTTCGTGTGTCCTCATAAGCGTTACATTTTTTAGACACTGCTTTTGTCTGACTTCAAACAACAAAACAGATCAACATTGTCTAATAACACCTCGGGATCTATTATCATTACAACAACAACCAAAAAAATGATACACGGCACGAACAGCAGCAAAGGCATACTAAACCTCCATTTTGCTAACATTTTGACCTGTATATGCTGATCGAAAGTCTTACTGATTCTTGCGCACTACGCAGATCCATTAGGGGACTACTGATACTACTACTACCCCTTTGGTACTGCGATATTAAAGCAAACAAGCAAACAAAAGAAATGGTTGTCAGAAGATTAAATGCAACACACAATCTAATTCACCTCACATAAGCATATTGCAAACAGCAAAGAAACACAGTTTTGATCGAGTATTATACATTTCCGTGTACCAGTATTTAATATATACACACACACCTTACGAATCAAGTAGGACTTTACGTAGGCAAATATGTCTCTCTCTCTCTCAGTACAAATATACCCAACTACAGCAGAAAAAATGCGTTTGCAGCAAAACATTTAAACTTGCGTTGAACTTGAGTTGCTAATTTTGATTTTTTTAAGTTTCCCGTTCGTTTTAGGACTACTGGAAAAAAGACACCACATACTCTCTTTAGCAACACTTACACACTTATCCCTTTGTCTGATATTTAATTTTCTTATTTTTTTCTTTTTTGTTACTTTATTATGTATTGAATATCTTCTTCTTCTTCTTTGGCACAACAACCGTTGTCGGTCAAGGCCTACTTTTGTACCCACACTCTAGTGAAGTGAGCTTGGCTTTCAGTGACTTATTGTTACCATAGCAGGATAGTCAGTCCTACGTATATGGGGGCACGGTCTATTCGGAGCTTGAACCCATGACGGGCATGTTATTATTTCGTACGAGTTGACGACTGTACCCATTTTATTGAATATACATACAATAAACATATCTTACTAAACATTTGTGAGCAGTAACTACAGTAATAACCGCAATAACACCTCAGTATACTATTACTACTACTACTACCACTACTACTACTACTACTACTACTACTACTACTACAAACTATTCGCAACGCAACTCAACTTCAATTCATGCAAACATTTTTTTTCTCTACAACCGTCCCCCCCACCCCACCGACACCACCACAAAGCCTATGTAAAAAACTCTACTGTACAACTAACTAATCTATTGCATGGCAGAAAACGGTCAAATACTATGGGACAATGTCCATTACGATAGCGCAATGAACACCGCGCGCTTGCCGCCATAGTAGTTGACCATTCAATTGCAAAACTAATACTCAATTCTCTGTTCACCCTTACAAGTAATGTGTGTGTTCAGTGTGTAAATGGCCAGGACCGGGAGGGTGTTTGGCAGACCAGCTTTAATAACCATCACTTCTTATCTGATTCAACAGAAAGTAAATCTTGTCGTAACCGTAGTGGATTATGATCGCATCGGCACCTCCGAACCGATTGGAAAGGTTGTTCTAGGCTACAATGCAAGCGGCACGGAGCTACGTCACTGGTCGGACATGCTGGCCTCCCCCAGGCGTCCGATAGCGCAGTGGCACACGCTGAAAGATCCGGACGATGACAAGAAGGATTAAGCCGGCTACTAATCAACGAGCAACTAAGGATGATGATCCCGGACGAGGACGGTGCGGCGCGGTATTATTATCAGTTGGGGATTATAACACCCAAATCGGAAGGAAAGGTTGGCAACCCGGGCATGTTGCACATGTTCCATCACATGTTACAACCAGTTGCGCTGTAAAATAACCTTTCCAAAGAGTCGACAAGAGAGAGGTATTCCATTTTGCACAATTTTGGCTCTGTGTTAACTTTCGAACATAAACTATTCCTATACACATATTGCACACCCCTTTCTTTCTTGCGTTTTTGACGATACCGAGGAGCAGGGAGAGGTCATTGAGTAATGTAATGTGAGGCTATTTTACAACGGATGATTCGTAGAAAGAGTATTATATATATACATACATATATTGTGTAGTATTGTCAAACTGACTGCACACGCACCTATTTATGTATATTTTTGTTTCCCTCCGCTACTCATACTACTCATAATATCTCATCCCTACTGTCTCACCCCAAAAGCGAACTAATCAAGTAATGGATGGCGCAGCAATCAATCATTCTAGCAAGAAGTCTTTTTGATTTGCCATGATAGTAAGACGAAATGAGCATGCTGGCCCCGTGGTCAGCAGTAAAACAATAGGTAGATAAATTGCAAAGCTAAATGAAACTGGACGTCTTGTTTTAATCAATATACACTTCAACCACCAACCAACCAAAAACCTTTCATTTCAGTGATCAGAAAACCAGTTCAATTAATTTCAATACAATCTTGTGTCCCTTAAACTTAAACTAAAAAACAAATAATTTGCATAATACTTGTTATGCAGTTTAGTTTTCGCCGTTTTTTACGACTTTATCTTGTTTGATCATCATAATCTAAAATCATATACGTTTTCTGTTTAGTTAATCTATCTAACTCATTTAACGTATCTAAAAACATATGCACAGCGCAGAAGAGCAGTGCATTTATTATGAGCATTAAAAAAAATACATACGTTAACGAATATCTGAAAAGACGTAAGAAAGAAGACAATGCAAAAGTAGATTGCAAAAGCAAACTAAACAAAAAAACACAAACACACACACACACACATAGTTTCATCGCATCCAAATAAGATGGAAAACGAAATAGATTAATGTCAGTCGCGAAGACAGGGGAAGAAGGAAAGGTACCGTCTGTATTTCTTGTTGAATAATATAAAGCTATTGACCTATTTATTGTTAAATAAATAATCTAACTAAACATATATTAGGCATATATAACCATTAAAAAGTTGATAATATCTGAGCAAACATAAGCAGGCAAAGGCAAGGCAAGGCAAAGCAAAGCAAAGGGCAGTATTTGTACAAGAATAATATCAGTTCAGATTGTACGGCAGTATAGTATTTGCATAAATTAATATACCATTCCATGTAGGCGGCAGCGTAAATGTGTACGAAGAAATGCAAGTTTTATTAAACATTTCCATAGTATTTTTCCGTTTGTTTGTTTCGGTTTTATTTACTGTTGACAGTTGTTAGTTCTTCTTTTGTCTCTGCGTCACAGAGATAGAGACACGACGAAGATTTCCTATATCTGTGTAACCACCACCATCTAACTGAACGTTTTAAAAAGCATTTAAAGATTGTAGCGCGTTTCATCCCATCATCTGATGATGGTTGAAACCCGATAGGAAGCTAGAAGATTATTGCGTGTTCAATACTACGGCTATTGTAAGCGAGGGGGTGGGTGATGAAAAGAAAGAATATTTAAATGAATATTATTGGTTTTCGGCGTTCTGATTACATTACTAAGATTCGAAAGCAAGAGCAGAAGAGCAGCAGAAAACATTATTAAAAAAGGGATCCAATTTCCAACCACTAACAACACACAGCAGTTTATGAATAATAGCGAGGCTCTTATAGTGCGAGCAGAAGATAGAAAGCGGCTTTTACCAACATAAATACCGATAAAAAACAAAGAAAACAAAACAAACATCTGAAAAACACTAAACAAGTTGAACGAAAGTAAGCAGATCTTTAAAAATATAACAATAATTAGACATGTATAAGATAACCTTTACCTATCAAGAACGCATTGCGAGAGTATGTATATTAAGATATTGTAAATCAAACGCTAATAAAGTATTGAAGTGTAAATTACCAGATTAGTCCTCTAAGTGTACCGTCGTTTTCAACAATCACCATCGTATTGTTTTGCAATTTTGCTTTTTTTTGTACTTTGGAGTTATACTTTTAAAGTTATGTTATGTTTTCTACGACCTCCTGGGATACTTTTGTGGCAGATTTCGGACCAAACTCATACACCAAACTTTACACACAAGATAAAAATACGACTAACGACTGGCATAACAATTTTATTGGTATTCCATTCAAACGGCACAGAAGGGCAATTTATTTGATAAATTTACTATACTTTGTTATGGCGCTTTTCCCACCAGCTTCTAAAAAAAAGGTAAAGTTAATCATAACGTTCAGTGTATGAGCGGTGGAACGGGCATAGCTCGGGCAAAGGTATAATAATACAGACCTATGGTGCGTCTCAGCAAATAGAGAAAAAATGCTATTACAAGATTCATAATGATGGATTTGGTAGAAAACGATGCGGTAGGGTGTCTAACTTTTCGGTCCATCATTTTATCCTTGGTAATTTTATCGTCCTTCTTCATTCTGCTGCCGCTAAACGATTCGGGCGGATAATGGTTGATGATGAGTTGGAAACAGTTGGACCCTATGTGGTTTCCCAGCTTGACATTTAAGTCAAGTTTTAACAGAGAATCCTGCAAAATCCGGAAAGAGGGAGAACACAGAAACACGCACAAGAATGCAGTTAATATTCAATCACTAACGCTTAACACCAAGCTTACCACACCACTTACCACCATCGTCATGCGTTCCATCATTTTTGGCGAAGTTTGTGATCTTAGGGTTCGGTTGGTTGGTAGTGCTAGATAGTGCCACAGAAAGTTCTATGAAGGTGCGTGTGCGTGCACGCGTGATATATTACTTTTGATTCGCTGGTATGAAAGCCATGTCCCAAAAATCACCAACAAACCAAACGTTTTTGCGTCAGTTTAGATTCAGAATTCAAATAAATTGTATGACTGTTTTGTCTTTTGACAAATCATCACCAGTTTGTTGGGCAGCCGTAAAAGTACGTATAGAACATAATAACAAATGACCGTTTAAACTACATTTCTGGCTGATAGAAGCCTTCGTATACGAGATACAGTAGCAGAAGTAGAAAAATTAGGATCAAAAAGGTAGTCATCAAATTTCTAGTTTCGCTCATTGTACACAAAGTACTTGGTGTTAGGTCCCCGGGTGGTTTTGCTTTGTTCACAACTGAAAACAATGTGTGCGCAGGAGAGGGGGGAGGGTTAGATGAAGATAATAATGTTTGATTCAAACATAATTCCGTTCGCGCTGACCCGTTGAAATTATGAATACTTACGTGCGCTACGCAAACGCGCCTGTTCGGTGCGTTCCAGGCAGAGGGAAAATCAATACTGACAACAGTCGGAATGGAAAAGATAAAATTTCTAAAAATACCAGCGCGTTTTGCCTGCAGCAAATGTGTGTTTTTTTGAACATGTGTGCACAGGAAGCATCAGAGCTGGTCACGCTAAAAATACTAATATCACAATTTATTGTATTCCTATCCATCCAAACACACCCGTTATACCTCTATCGGTCACAACCGTGTCGATGTTTAAAATTGTGTAAAAGTGAACAAGAACAACAACAAAAAACAGGAATAGAAATGGGTGAGCAACATGCACATTCACATACTGAAGACGCACTTTTGATATACTGCTCTGCGAGCAGATTCAAACACTTCACGTCTTCTCACACGGCTAAGCTCATTGAACGAGGATGATGATGGTACAGCATTAGACCAATAATGTCCACAAGCAAATTTCTATAACAAATCATAAAACAACAACAGCAACAGCAACGGTAATATTGAAAGAAATAATTAATAAAGGACAGTACTCTAATAACAGCAACACAGCAACACTCACATAGTACGAAAATTGATCTCGTTTGCATTTGTTGCACCACTCTCTCTCTCTCTCTATTATGGTTTAATATGTGATCAACTATATTAACATTATTAAAATATTTAATTATATACGGCTACTGTAACTTGACCTACAGAGAACGTGGTTACATAAACGTAACGTGTCTCACCGA
This sequence comes from Anopheles arabiensis, assembly GCF_016920715.1. Lineage (NCBI taxonomy): Eukaryota > Metazoa > Arthropoda > Insecta > Diptera > Culicidae > Anopheles > Anopheles arabiensis. The sequence continues at coordinate 3,261,815 of NC_053518.1, forward strand.
ACAGAACGATATATCTGATGGGCTGAAAGAAGAATCGCTGTATTGATCAAGATCAGCGAGCTAATTCGGCATATCTTTCTTATTCTTTTTCAAATGAGTTATTTTTGATTATCGATCGCACAAATATTATGATCGAATGGCATACGGAAGGAAGCTAAGCTAAACGGATGTTCGATCCAATCTGTGTCTAGAAGATCATTTACACGTATCGCATTAGCTCTTTACCATTTAAGCGATCGAGAATCGTGTAACCTTGAAGTGTGGCGATTACTAATACTCCAATAGTGTATTGATACACTACACACTGCCTTTCTGCGTCACTGCGCACCGACATTAAAGCAATGTGTATAGTTTATGGAAATGTATTTCTGATACATTTTAAAACAACTAATACATGTGTTCTCGTTCTGTTTTTTTGAATGCTACTACTAGTATCTTGACTATATGTGTTTAATAACAACAAAAAAACACTGTTGATTTGTAATATGCTTAAAGCGCCAGGAGTGTCAAACTCAATTCATGTGTGGACTGAATATTTCTATTGCATACTCTAAAATTCTGCCAACAACCGAAAATTATACTCAGTTCTGTGTAAGTATCATACTTCAAAGATGTTTTAAATAAAATATCACGACAAAAAGCCAGTTTTAAATACAAAATTAAATATGTAGCTTAATTCATTACCAAACTTAACTTCCACATGCAATGTGTAGCTACTTTCCTCACTCGCATTTTATAATTAATGATCATGATAAAACGGATGTGTGTACATGATACATATGAACACTAGTGTATGATAAGATATAGTATGGTATATATGGTATGAATGAACATAGTGTTTCAATTCAAGTTCAATTGTGATAGCACCACTCAACGAAACGGTGTAAATTCAATACTCATACAAAACATGTAGAGACGATATTTTTGTTTTATTCTTCATGAAGATTATCCTTTTCCTCTACATCAACTATTCCCAGAATGTGATACATGCAGCCCTTTCTTCCCTATCAATAAATGACATGCAAATCCATAGCTTCATCCACTCGTTCTATTGAACCATCCATTTAGCTTTGTTGGAAAGGATAGAGACCCAGTGACACTATTACATTGTCAACTTATTCCAGGAAAAATGGGTTTGGTTTCTTGAGGGAGGGATATGGCGTTTACTTACTATTTTCTTCGTTACCCGTTCATTGATTCGAGCGAATCGATTTGAGAGCACCATTTGACGCATGAATCAACGTGATTCCTTTGCACCACGGCGCATGTATCATGAGGATTCTACTACGACATATGTATCATCCGGATCCCTTTTACGGTGTACGTTTCATCTGGATTGATGGTGGACGCTGATGGTTTGCTGTAACGAAAAGTAATTAAATAATTTGGTTTACTTTTCTTAGCAAAGGTTTAGAGTTCCAACTTATTCGTAAAAAATAGTCAGATAATTCGTTTGGATTTTAATCAAATATATTCAGGTGAAACACGGATTACTAACATCATGTAAATGGGATAGCCAGCCACTGTTGTACTGAATGGTGTTTACTTACCATTTACTTCGTTGGTCCGTTCATTGAGTAGAAAGCGCCATTTGACGCATGAATCATCGGAATTCCTTTGCACCATGGCGCAAGTCTCATCTGGATTCCTTTGACATCACGCTGTATGGTTCATAAGGATCTCATCCGGAACGGGCATCCTGTAACAAAAAGCAATGCAATGATTAAGATTACTTTGGCAAAACATTTTAGTGTCCTCTTTACTTCTATAAAATGGTCAGATAAATCGTTTGGATTTTAATCAAATATATTCAGGTGAAACACGGATTACTAACATCATGCAAATGGGATATTCAGCTACTGTTGGATTAGATGGTGTTTTTGCTTACCATTTTCTTCGTTGGTCCGTTCATTGAGCAGAATGAACCGATGTGAGGATAGCGCCATTTTACTTGATTCTTTCACACCATGGCGTATGTTTCAGTTTGATTCCTTCTACACCATGGCGTATGTTTCATCTGGATCGCATTAGGAACAACAGGATACTGTTGCATCCTGTAACAAAGAGCAATTCATTGATTAATTTATCTGTTCTCATCAAACGTATAGTGTACTATTTTATCCTAGGAAGTAGTCAGATAAATCGTTTGGATTTTAATCAAATATATTCAGGTGAAACACGGATTACTAACATCATGTTAATGGAATATCATATAATGTATGTTCCAATCGTGTTTACTTACCATTTTCCCGACTATTACAATGAGTAGAATTATTCATCTTTCAGGCAACCGTTTACAGCAGCCACATGTTTTATCTCCATTCAACTGAACCCTGCTGGTATTGCATTCATTTCGATGCATCCTGAAATATGACGTGAAGCGAACGATGTTAATAACTTTGTTTGCGCTTACGCAGATGTAAATCTATAAATTTCACTTTAAAACAAATGTTGGATTCTTCTGACTTTCGCCCTTACAATTATTGTGCGAATGAAAGAAATTCTTTAAATGTTCGATTTAGGTCACGTACCTTGACTATTCGCCGTCTCAAAGGAAATGGAAATGAACAAATGATGCACGTGCATTTGCCGTCAACAGCGTCAACATAGTTTGACACCTGAGATCGGTGTAATTTGACAGCGCTATCTTGAATATAAAACCCACATCAGAATTTTCGCGTATTCACAAATTGATTGGCACACTATGAACCAGCCTTATGGTTTTCTACTACATTTTAACACCAAATTTGGTTGTGTTTTGTGTAATAATTACACTCCTGATATGCTATTGAAATTTAAATACAATTTTAGGACATAGATATTTTTTTTTGTTTCTTCTTATGCTTACTAATTTCTCGGAAGTGTATTAGAAGCGTATCTCGAACACGTACTGTACGTCAAATTATTGAGAATTTGGTGCGTGTTTTGATCGATTTCCTAAAGTTTATTGTTTACTGCTCTACGAAAACCATAAATGTACCCTACAGAAAGTGAAAGTATTGCAAAAAAAAACAATAGAACATAAGAAATCAACCATTTCTTCTACGGTTCAATAGCTGGTGCTTCTGCGTCAACAAACAGTGTGTATTCGCGAAGAAGAATATAAATACCGAGTATGTGCGCGCATGTAAGAGCAGACCTACGAAAGAAAGCTTGACTGAAGCTTCGCTGTGAGTGCTGAACAAGTGGCGTCTAATATCGAAAGGTTTAATTGCTGTTAAGTGCCAGAGACTGTGTATTTGGTTGCGAAACACTACGAGTGAGCCATCGTAAAACATCACTCATTGTGCAGAATTCTGTAGCAAACGTATCAAAATCGTGAAAAATGAAATCTATTTCGGCAAATTGTGCTACGGGTGCCTCCGTCCCCGCGATTGCAAGTGGTCGTGTACGTCAACGCTATCGGGAGTGCGAAAATGATCCAGAAATACAAGTGTATCTAACAAAACTGAAGGATTTGGTACCTTTTATGGCGAAGGATCGCAAAATGTCGAAGCTTGAAGTGATCCGGAACGCTATTGATTACATATGCGAGCTTCAAAATACGCTGGCCGATGCAGACGTACAACAACAAGCGGGCAAGATGCAAGAGTCATTGATTTGAAGAAGAACATAAAACCAACTTTGAATAGGAATGAAGCTGCCGGAGTGTACCAGTACACGGTAAGGAACCTTATTTTAAACAATCTTTCTAACATTGAAGCGTTCGATGTTTCAGTTTACTAATGTTTGCATTATTACTTGTTACAGATCGCAGTCTGAATTGCTCCTTAATTGTGCAATAGAGAAACATATATGGAAGGATTAATAGATCTCAACATGAAGTCGAATTGGCCAACATGCCTACTTCAAGAAGGCAGACGGGGAGGAGTAGCAGAGTTTCGAATATTGCGTTTGATAGATGTTTGATTTAACGGAACAATTTATGTACAAAGGAATCTGTACGATGCAAGGAATGTGATTGGATCCAATTAATATTGAAGCAGCTGAAGCAGGATGAAATTATCAATGCAGCAACACATTTGTTTTAATCATCTGCATACATCTGTGATGTGATCAGTAGGAATATGTATTGTCCATTTCTTGTATTTATTACGAAAATAGTTTAAACAAAAACACCGATAATAGTAGAAAACAACCATATATATGCTATGGGATGCGTATTCAGGAAAAATAAATTAATACATTTATATTTTGCGCATAATATGTTGATAATACTACTACTTAGTACCATGATAGTGATTCCTGGCTAGAGAATACTTCTGTGAGAGGAAAGTTAATGCACCAGATGTTACTCAGATCATTGCAGCTATCTCTTATCTAATGTTTTATCATACGTCTTTCCCGTGTGCTATTTTTATCATACATAAACTATAAAGTGGAATATTAAAAGACAGGTAAAGAAACTAAGCGAAACCCTAGGAAAAGTAAGGAGTGCGAGCGTCAAAAAGTGGAAATTTATTAAGTAAAAACAGTTTTTAATTAATGAAATATAACCATTTAAGAAACAACTTCCTCATTGATTTGTAACTCATTTCTTCCTTTATGTTTACATATTACACTGCTTTACAACTGGAACGAAATAAGATCCAATTTGTGAGACGAACACTCTTTTCGTACATGGATGGTTGTAAAGTACAAAAAATAATTCTCGAGTAATAGAAATTGAGTTACATTATTCCGATAAAACTCAAATAAAAAGCGATGATTTCATAATTGATCGTCGTAAAGTTGTTTATACTACAAAAATACCTTAATTAAAAAGATATTAAAAAAACATTTAAAGTTTTGAATAATTTGTTTTGAAATAATAATCAAAGAATTAGACAAAATTTAAGTATCGTGTAATATTTATATTGTGCAGATATGAAACAAGTATTCCTGCACTGTACTCATCTTTCAGGGAGATATGCTTTAAGGCTGTATGACGTATTCCAGATGTACGGGAGTGCACTTGCTCGGTTTAAATGTAATTATCATTATTATTTGTTTTTTTGCCCCGATTTGCGACCGACAAAATGTGTCGATAAAAGCCACGCTCTATCACGGAACAGAAAAAAAAACTCCAATCAATTAATCACCGCCTAGGAGCTATAAATTTTCTTTCGCGTAGTACGGAATGTAGCACCGGGTCGACCAGGTGTGTGATACAACGCATGCTTTTTTCTGCCATCACGGAGGTCGATTTAGGATAACAATGAAATTGGTACGCGTGCACTTGAGGGTGACATAGGAAGCGCTATGGTGACATGTGTGGTTGCTTATCAGACATTATCGATGTTCGGTTCAGTGCAAGAGTACCGGTCCAACATTACCAACAATCCGTCCAATTAATACCAGTAAGCCCTCACTTGAATCTTGATTGTGGAATTGTCATGGACTCATCGGCACGTACTAAAGAATGAAGGGGCGATAACGGGCGACACCCTGCTTGATGACCTAGGCTGTGGGGACACCTGGATGCACCTGGTATAGCGAAAAATTGTCCCCGATAGATAGTGACGCGCACTGGTGATGCTTATCGGGACTCATTTCATGCGTTTGCTAGAGTTCTTATTATTTAGGATTTTTCAAATACTTTAAAGTGCGAAAAGTAACGCGTATTTACAATTTTTAAAGATATTTTATGTGTTTAACCTGTTTCAATGTTTATAAGGCCCTACATTTCGTTTAAGTTTAAGTATATATCTCGTTCCATAGGGTCGTACAGTAAAGTAGTAGAAAATCTCCACAAACGATAGCAGACTGGCCCCGACAAACAATCCTGTAGTACCACCAACAGATACTAGAGATTACGAAACAGAGATAGATGAAATGATAGCACCGTCAAACAAACCCTGCAAATGTTATCAACTGCATTACACTTACCCACTAAATCGAGCCTTCCGCGTACTACATTTCTTTTGTAGCGTTCCGTTGGTAGTGCGGAAAGCTGAATTTCAATTGTCGAGTAGCGACGATCGGAATCAAATATGCTTTCGCGTGAATCATGCACAATTCCTATGTCCACCTCTGTACATGAGGGCAAACAATCACACACAACTCCTCTTCGTCCAACCGACCATTTAGGGATAACGATCGTAAGATCTTCATAATGCTCATTGAGACAAATTAGTCCAGACATATTGCATTTCAAGTGAGGTTCTGTGTGTAAGAGAGAGAGCGAGCATTATTCTCCAATACTAAGAAATGAAAAGTGTTATAATGTTACCTGTATTGGGCATTAGATGACTTGTGCAGTTGCATATTTTGATTTGCTTGTCCTTTCGGCATTGCACAGAGCACGCACTGTAGCTGTAAAACCGGTGAACGTTGAGATTGTTTTCGTCCGGAAAGCGACACTTGCGCTGGGACACGCTCACTTGCTTCGCTTCCGGGTCATTCTCAATATCCTTGATAGAGATGTGCCTCTTGTAAGCGATGTAATGATCGACGAGCAGAACGTCCGATTTGGGAGTAATCAAATTGGGCACCTCTTCCTCACCAATCGTATAGACGTAAGCTTCGGTAAGTACGGTGATAGTTAGCTTGCCCGGCCCGGTATGCTTGTTCGAAATCATGTTCAGTTTGATCGGAACTTTTGCACTTGTTTGTAATGAATTGACCGCATAGCACAGTCCCAGTTCGGTTTCCATCGGTTGAAAGTATCGACAGCAGTCGAACGGTTTATCATTCCAGTAACAATCCTCCAGCGTCTCCATGCATGTACTGCGCACTAGTTCAGCGTATGCCGTAAAGTTGTCGAAAAAACAGTTTTCGGCCATATCTTCTCCCGCACACTCATTCACTGTGTGATACGATTCGCCACGGAAGTATCCAATCTCGTTTAAAACTTCTTCCATCGCAAAGTCATGATCTTCGCCCCACAGCCTACCGAGAAAGTTGGAGCAAAAAATCGGCTACAAATTATGATGATAAATCTCCCCTCCATACGCTTACCTATCAGCGATGGCTTGGATTCGTTCCATGTTTCGCATCTCACACACGACAATCGAGGGAAAACGAGTGTTCCAATCGCGGTAGCTCGTTTCTACCACGAATGATATGGCACTGGTTTGAAAAGCTTCGAGTGAGGCATCGATCAGAAAGGCAGAACCAACCCAGGAAATGATAACACACACTATCCAAAATATGCTTTAACGAAAAAGTAGTGCATACGTTATGCATCATTATAGTGTACGATCACATTTAAGACATGCAGCAGGTAGTAGTACCGTTCTGTTACGTGATATGAATCATCTGCAATAAATTTCACACCATGGAAAGTGGAATTAACCAAATATTCTTTTACAATTTCAGTGAATCGCATATTTGGTGCTACGTGCAGAACTAACTCGAACATGAACAACCTTAGAACTAACGCATTTTTCCACTATTCATAAAGCTACTACCGAAAGTCACACACACACACACACACACACACACACACACACACACACACACACACACACACACACACACAGTCTAATTATCCTGATCAGTATCTCTCACCTGAGCCACACGCGACTATTGTATAGATTGCAGTCAAGCAAGATACTATCGTGATTTATTGATTGTTGCATGTAGCGATAGCATAACGATGTATCGATTGGGCGGTTCAAATACACGCACTTGGTTTTTTTAAACACTACTTCAAAGATTCAACCAATTCTTCCAGCATTTCGGTCATTCTATTCCGATAGTTGGTGTCTTGCTCGAAGTATCGTAAGCAGATGTGGAGTTTTCCATTGCCACGTAAGAAATTATCAAAATTTTCCGAACAATTTAACATATCTTTGGCAGCTTGCTTCGGTAGCAGTGTAAGATGGCTGAAGAGCAAAGACTCGATAAGTCCAGCCAATGCAAAACTGTCACACGAGGCACTATATTCGTTGCGTGATATTATCTGTTCAATATTCATATTGCTATTCGATAGTAAAAGATCACCTAAAGTTTGATAATAAGAATCCAACAAAGCTGTTAAATGTTGCTGTCGAAACGCGCGCGTACTGCAAAGCATAATCAGTGTCCAAACATCCAAGACAGGAGGAGCAAATCGGGCCAACTGGAAGTCAACAAGTTTCGCCTCTACTGGAATACGCCTCCTGGATTCGTGGTTTGCTAAAATATATAGATACTAACATTAAAATAGTCGGCAGAAACCACAAATAATAATAGCGTTTAAATTGAGTATTATTTTGGCACGTTAGCACGATGCACGCACTATCCGACTTGCAGAATGTATTGATCAACCAAATCCGACAGCAGGTCCGTCATGAATGTTCGGTATTCTTCGTACTGTGACCAGGCTTCTAGACAGATGTCCCTTTTCACATTCTCGGACTGGCTGCCTACTGTTCCCGGTAATCGGTGCTCTTCGCGACATCGAGCCACCAGCTCCATCGGTAGCATCGTAACGTGCCGATAAAGGATGCTGTCGATGAGTCCAGCGAGTTGATACTGATCGCAGGAGTGCCGATATGATTGAAAGCCGTCCAAAAACACTTCCCGCACATCCCGGTGAAACCAATCTAGTTCACATTGCAATGCTTCATAGTAGATATCTAGCAGCTCTTCAAGGTACTGTTTCCGAAATTCCCGCGTCGTCGTCGATGTGAGAAACGAGAAAATATCGTACGCTGGCGGTGCGTAGCGCGCAATTTGGAAGTCGATCAGTATGCAACTCGAAGGACGAGAAGCTCCCGGTGCGGACCAGTTGCCTAAATTTAACACTTCGCAAGGATTTGGTTTTTTAATAGACGAACGCTTCCGGCCACGGCGCTCACCGTTGGTGACGAACAGAGCGCTGTTTGAAACGTCTGCGTCTTTTCCGGTTTCGGCTTGATCCTCACGGTCCGATGTCACTTTGCGTCCTTCAGGTAGGTGCCCTTATCATGCGATATGTAATGAAAAAGCAAACAAAGTGTGTGTGTGTGTAATTTAGCCTGGTCGGTAACAGGTTTACACAGTAGCGCGCGCTGTAAATTATCTCACCCTTTCCTTCCTACCTTCAGTATTGATGCAACTACTGTCCACGCTCGTTGGTATCATTTCGTATCGAAACATTACGTTGTTACACCACAGATCACCATGATTTAACACGTTGCGGAAGACTGTCGACGGCTTGGAAAAGTCATATATCTTGCGTATTACATCGGGCACTTTAAGCAATATTTCATCTAATTTCTCTGAGCTGGCGTATTTCTCAATTCGCTTGATCATCTCACACAGCACTTGTATCGCATTCTCCAGATTTATCTTGCGTACATGGTCATCATCATCTACGTATGCGTTCTCATTCAGATAGCCAACAAAAAGCTTCGGAATTGGCGTTTTGGAACGTTCTTCCAGAATGAGAGACGATGCATGTAGCTTAGCAACGGCCTGCAGCGCCACTTTCAGATGTTCGAAGTCAAGCAGATGTTTTGTATGCTCCACTATGCTGTAGCCTTCCGAAGTCAAATTTTCAAACACAATCATTCTATCACCCTTTGTGAAGTATGCGGTAGAAACAAATGGCCGTGTGCCAATCATAACGTCCTGGAGCCGCGGAATAACGTGCTTGTATAGCAATATTTCCTTCCGAAAGCAACCCATTTCCTTGATGTAATCGGCCAGCTTTGGTACGTTATCCGGGATAACTTTCACGAAGAAGCTAATATACTCTTCTTCTGCGTACTTTTCTTCCTCTTCCGGTGAATAGTGGACCATTTTTTCGCGCAAATTTACATCCAACAAATAGTGATCGCCCAAATAACCGACTGGTTCTTCACTCAGCCGTCTCACTTGGTAAGAAACAAGTCTAAATTTTCCATTTACTCGATTTCGTTTGTCCTGAATGTAACACTTCACCGATTCAGCTATATCACTCTCAACTAATCCTATCGTTTGTGGGTCCATCGTACCGGTTTCTCTTAACACAAATCACTTAAAATGACGATCTGCATAGCCTTACAGCTATTCTTTTATAGGGCACGTACGGTGTTTGAAACACAACAGAGATATAAGAGATAAGCAAAACAAATACAGTACCCCACACAAATCGCATGAATTTTACATACGTAATAACTAGATCTATGCAGTAGATCTAGGCATCTTAAGCATATCAACAGCAACTAATCATACGGTACTCTCTTCGTAAAAACTCGTACAGAAAACCTTCCTTGTGGGTTGGTCAAACTATTTTTAAAACGAGATAAAAAAAACGCTCGTATTATTGTATTTTGCTTTGTTTTTATTGTATGTTTTATCCTCTTTATTTTGGACCAGCAAACACAGACAAATGGCTGTATTGTTTTGCAACAAACCCCATATCATCTTAAGTTACTAAGCATAATTTATTCGTTCAAAAAAACAATATTCTCGTTGCAGATGAGGTTAACACCACCGGCTTCAATGTTTTCCAAAATGATGGGATTGGAATTGATTTGATAGCATATTTCATTCAATATTTCCTCGTTTACTGCTTTATCTCCGAAATCAGGTTGCAGCAAATTGCCAGTGTCTGCTGCAGTAGCTATTTTATTACCAGATTGTACTTCTTCATTTGAATGGTGTTTATTCACGTGCGTTTGAAGCCGAGATCGCGATGTGTAAGCCAAATTACAATACGCGCATCGAAAAGGTTTGCCTACGTGTTGATAAGCATGTACTTTAAGCTGCTGCTTTTGACGAAAACTTCTACCACAATCGCTACATTTGTGTGGCTTTTTGTCGCTATGAATTAGCACGTGGTCATTCAGATGACTCACTGTGGTGAACTTTTTGGAGCAAACTGTGCAGGCATACTTTCGTTTGCTATCAGGCATCTCATGCTCCTGGAGATGTTTTCGCAAAAAGCTGCCTTTTGCGAACGATTTGCTGCACAGTTTACAGCGAAATTTTTTCCCTACATGCAATGCCATATGCGTGTTTAATGAATCTTCCCTGCCGAATGTACGATTACATATCTGACAACAGTGTTGCTTCACACCAGCGTGCAGTATCAGCTTATGATCTTTCAAGGAAGATTTCCTAGTAAATCTGTTGCCACAGAGTTCACACTGGAACTGTTTTTGTTCGATAAGCGGTTCTGATTCTTCGTGGTATTTCGATTTTTTATGCGGGTCAAGTTTGGTGAGTTTTCTTTTGCTAACAGAAGATAGCGAATTTTCCCTTTTAGCATTCTTTTTTTCTTCGTTCGGTTTTAACAGCTTCCTGTGTACTCTGAGCTCATGATTATAGCAGGACACCTTTGCTGCAAACGACATTTCGCAGTACTGGCAATGGTAGTTTTTTTGCGCTGAATGAATCTCGGCGTGCCTTTTCAACAGCTTGCGTTGCTTAAATCTTTTCGAGCAAATGCTACAACCAAACATTCCATCGCCATTAATAGACGAACTTTCACAGTGCTCGATTTTCGGCACGGTTTGTGGATATTCTTCTTTGGGATAGTCAGCTGCTCCAACTGCTCCGTCGATATTAAGCTCCAAATTATTTATAATTTTGGCAATGTTTGCTTTCGTCTGCAGTTCTTCACGGGTTTTTAGTGCTGTCATCCGAAACATGTAGAATTCCTTAAGCATTCCAACACATCGCGTACAAATGTTGTCACACATTAATTGGTTCGCTCTTGATGGTATTTCTAACGTTGCAGGAAGCTGTGTAAATTGTGTGTAAAGTTCGCCCAACTCCATGGTTTTAACAGGCTGATTTATTTCACAGCATTCTTCCGCTCTAAATTCACATCTTGTTGTAATTTTGTACGTAGGGGTTGTTTCGGCTAAACAGCACAAGCAAATTATTTCCATTGCTTGCTAACTGGGTGTAGGATAGTTGTTTACTTGCAGCAGAAATTCTGTAATTTCTGTAGAATCCTTCCTGGTTTTGATGCCGTGTGTTAGTATGTTTATTTACATTACATTACAACCTTACAGTCTGTTTCCGAGTTACGCGGATTCGGAGATACGCTGTTTTCTACATTTGACAAATCAAACTTCAAATCAATATAATTGAAGAATAATTGAGAATTGTGAAATGCAGTATAAATTCCATGTTAGTAAATTTAATCGACTTAATAGCTAAAAATATCAAAATGTTTGGCCCGAATCGTATCAAAGAAGTGATAAAGTGTATAAAAGTACTAAATTAATAAAAAATTACCGAATTACGCGGATTCCTCGGGAACGCATAAACCGCATAACTCGGGAGCAGACTGTACATTAAATGTCACTTTCTGCAAAACAAAGAAGCACTGTTTACACTGTCACGTTTAAAACTCGATCGCCGTTTTTGTTTTCCAAACATTGGCCAAATTTCAATTTTAAATGCAACAAATTAAATAATCACTTATTGTGAATAATGTATTATTATCATTGATACACTAGATGGTATCTTGCATTCCCTAATTAATACTCAAGTGAACTATTTCATAAAAGAGAGCAATTTCCACAATTATTCGGTTTTGTAGGATTACAACAAATCCAAATGTATCCAAGGACTGTTTACTGATTTTTCATTTACCACTTTAATTAAGAAGTCCGATAAAATGAGGTACATTATTGTCAACCGCTTATACTCATTGCACTATGAATTATCATTGTTTACATTATTCTTTTGCTAAATTTTTGATACACATTATCAGTATTGTATTTATCAAAGAGAACCAAAAAGTTTTATCATTATTTCTATGCATACCTGCCAACCGATTATTACTTTATTTTCAACTCGCACTATAGAGCTCTATTCTAAGCATACAAAACAATTGATTGATCAAACTCATGCAGCAGCATTGATGTAAATTAACCATTTTTAACGATAACGGAAGGGAACAAAACATCTTATTGTTCTAACACATATTTGTCAACAATTTGCGTAATCATATCACTTATACGTGTGCGATACGATTCATACTTTTCAAACCCTCGTATACTGGCCCTTACAAACACGGCGGTATTTGTTTGACAATCAAAATCATCCTCCACAGTATCGTCACGTTCGTAGCAATCCGGTTCCGGTGGCCAGTGAAAGTACATACAGCTTTCAATTAATCCGGCTAGATGATAGTGTGTGCAGGATTCAAGGAAAATTGATCTCGGTAGAATGACTTCCAAATCCAATCCATTTACCGCTACATACGATGACAAGCTATCATAGTACAGATGTTTCCATTGTTCTAAAAGTGGATCTCTAAATTCGCTTAACGTTGATATCATAATGAGCGCCATCACATCATATGCTGGTGGTGCGATGCGTGAAAACTGAAAGTCCACCAATTTTGCATCAACAGGATGTGCTGCAAAGGATAAATAAGTGTATGCATTGAATTAGAAAATCGAATTATATTGAGCAAAATTTTAATTCATTTCATCATTACTCAATATTTACCTTTATTTGAACTATTGAGTTTTGTGTCATATTTAAATAAAATATTATTACACCATAAATCTCCATGGTTTAAGACGTTCCGGAACACGTTTGATGGTTTCGCCAAATCATAAATACGGCGCACTGTCAATGGAATACTTTTAAGAATGTATTCCAATTGCTCCGAATTTTTGTATTTATCAATTCGTTTGGCAACTTCACACATAACCTGGATGCAGTTTTCTAGATTTGTGGTACGCACGTACGATTCACTATTTATATACACGTTTTCCTCCAGCATACATGTGCTTTTCCCAGACAGATTTACTGATAAATCAAGTAACGATGTTTTGGTTCGTTCTTCGTATATCAACGACATCGCGTGCAATTTTGCAATCGTTTTTAGAGCCATTTCTATGTGAGCTTGGTTCAATAAACTTGTTCCTCCATCAATCATGCCGTAGCCTTGCTGTTTTAAATCATCAAAAATGATCACTTTTCCTTGTTTCGTTAGATAGGTGTTAGCTACAACGTCTCCAATGCCCTGACAACTATCAGCTAGTTCGGGAATTAGCTTACTGTATATGAATATTTCTTTATCGAAGCAGCTCATCTCTGTTATATACTCTGCCAGCTTAAGGTTTGTTTCAGGTAACATCTTGATGAAGAACGAAACATTTTGAGTGCTGCTCGTTGAAGAGGCGGAAGTGTCATCATCTTGTTGTCCTGTATCCTTTTGCGCAGGACTTTCCTCTAGCTCAACGGATAGAATAAGATGATCGGCCAAATATCCGATAGGTTCTTCGCTTATTCGTTTAAAACGGTAAGATTTCACTTTTGAAGATGCCCGTTTACTCCTTTCCACAACCAACTGCACGTCCTCCTTAGTGATGATTTGCACCGTGGGGGCATCCATTATCTCCATGTAATTGCCAGTATGGAATCTACGCTTGAAACTGTACTTCACGGACGTTGGACACGAATTAACAAATCACTCGTGCGGACTCCCTCATTGGCCTGAACCAAAGCGTTCTTTCTCGCTCTGTGACGTAATCAAGTCCACGAACTTGCTGAATCACGGGGAAAACTTTCAACCGTTCCAGTGCTTGAAATATCACGCGTATCTCGTTGTAAACTAACACACAAATTTGAGTGGTGGCAAGTGGTTCAACCATGGATTAATCGTGCCTGCACCTGCTGCACCATGCACCTAAAGAATGCACTTCAGTTTAATGCGGTGGCCGCCGATAACGATGTGTGTAATATGTAAGCCCTGTTGCACGAACTGTGCGTGCCGACACTTTAACAGTTTTCAATACACTTCTAGTTAGTTAACAATTCTAACTTTTGGAATCACAGACTTTGCTAGTTTTTTGGAAACATAATGAAAATACAACACACGAGTTCCAACTTGATTGCTGATATCAAATATCTTGTCTTTCTGAGAAATGCTTTTGACAGCTGCTATAAAGCCCTATCAGCTGATTCTGCTGTTTTGTTTCCCATGTAACAAATTATTTAGAAGGCGTATTGCAGGGTTAGCTACTTTATTTCGAGAAAACAAATCCCTGTCTCAAATACAGGTAGTGCCTAAGATACGCGGTACCTCTTCTACATGGATTTGGAGATGCACGGTTTTCTACTGTTCAGCACGTTTTGTACTGATTTGACATATCAATTATCAAATGCAAAATATTTTACAAATGTATTAAATTCTAAAAATCATTCTATAAATTACTTCTTCTTCTTCTTCTTTGGCTCAACAACCGATGTCGGTCAAGGCCTGCCTGTACCCACTTGTGGGCTTAGCTTTCAATGACTAATTGATTTCCCCCCATAGCAGGATAGTCAGTCCTACGTATGGCGGCGCGGTCTATTTGGGGATTGAACCCATGACGGGCATGTTGTTAAGTCGTACGAGTTGACGACTGTACTACGAGACCGGCCAAGTCCGGTCTATAAATTACTAGTTTTGTAAAATTTTCGTTCAAAATAACTTAATGAATGTAGTGGCTATTAACCTATTTGAAATTATTAGTTTGCAAATTATAAATTAATTGGTTTAGATGACAAATTCGATCCCTTTACTTATAAATGAAATTATCATTATATCTGGGGATTATTATTAAAGAATAACATTAATACTTAATTCTTAATTCTAACACACTTGAACATAACCGGACTTGTTCATAGAAGAAATAAAAACAAGCTCCAGTTTTGTACATGTTTTGTTAGTAAAGTTTTCGTGCTTAGGGCTGTTTGAAGAACAGAGCTAAATGCTAATGCAAATAGTTAACCATAAAATACGCATGTTATCATAACAGGATACGGTTGGCACAGTCCCAGATAATACCAGACGCTATGGATACTCGCTATATGTTCATTTTATCATTTGGTTCAAAGCAGAGTGCGAACTGATGTCTTGGTAATTGAGATAATTGAGTTAAGCAAATAAAGATCGCTAGCAGGAGATGCTAGCGAACATTCTCAATGGATTTCAGTCTTGATCGTGACATTGCCAAGGAAAAAGTTTCTTAAATCTTCTGATCAAGCTCGTTCCTCTAAAGAAAATGGATTTTTCCATTGCTGATTGTAATATGATTATCAAGAGTGATTATAAGACATGTGGCGACTTTTTTAAAGTGATCAAGTTTGAAATGGAACATATTTCAGGCCAACCCGGATATTTAGGAGAGTATTATTATTTGAACATCACGTATGAAACGGTAAGACCCATACTAGTTTTAACGCACGTAGAAACTTTTCCCCAACCTAATTGTTTCATCATTTTAAACAGCTGGATGGAGATATAAAGGCGGGCAAATATTTCATGAAATCGCTTCCATACCACGACGCAGTATTGACGGAAGCGGTGGAAAGTTGGGGCATATTTCGTAAGGAAGCTGAATTATACAGTCTTCTTTTCAATAAGTATGAAAGAGATCCGAAGAAAGTGACCAAGTGGGCTCCTGATTGTTTTGTTGCACGAAGCAACATGCTTGTAATGGAAGATCTTACAAGTACAGGATATCAAACAACTTCATTCCAAACAACGCTAAATGAACAACACATGAAAGCAGTGTTCGACCGTTTAGCCCAAATGCATGCCTCTTCTATCCATTTTGAGATTAACCAGCTGGGCGGAAAATCGATTGGAGCTATCTATAATGAAGATGTTTTGTTTGAAACCACATTCACTTCAACAAGCGGATGGTTTGTGGCTGGATTAAAGGTAATATCAACTTACAGTGCATTATTGTGTTTCAAAATATGTAACTATTTGTTTGTTTCTTCCTTTCAGGGAATTCAAAAGATCGCTTCAGAGAGGAATCGTTACTCACATGATCCACGAAAAAAATCAATCATTGAAAGTCAGTTGTGGAGCAGTTTGGAACGAATTTATACACTCGCCGAAGATACGGAAGAATTTTGTTCAGTCGTAGTTCATCGTGACCTATGGATCAACAATATCATGTTCAAGTACGATCAAACAGACGATTTGCGCGAAAAACCGACCGACTGCTTACTGATCGATTTTCAGTTGGCGCGATATTTGCCACCATGTGTGGATTTTGTATGCGCTTTATATCTTTTAACTAATGCTGAACATCGGTCACAGTACGCTGACCGGTACGTTGAGTATTATTACAATTCATTACAAAACAAACTAGCAATTCTAGGCCTGAATGGCCCATCTATTCTCTCAAGAGAACAATTCGAAAAAAGCCTTGATCATTATCGGCTTCTTGGTCTCGTTTGGACGGGCGTACTGCACGGATTTGTGAACTTTCCCAAAGGTATGTTGGCTCAATTGCACCAAGAAGACCCTGAAACATATACAAGAATGTCGATGGAGAATCGAGACGATTTTATCTTGAAGTATTATGATAGTGATAGTTTCTTTCACGATCGGTTAGATGACATTGTTACCGAGCTGTTAGAGCACTTGTTTGATTTTAAATAGCTCTATGAGAATAATTAAGATTCACTTCATAATATGTGGGCGCTGTAGTTAAGTCACAAAAAACAAACAAAATTAAACAAAGTTTAATGTTTAAAAAAAAGTGTGCAAGCGGAAAATGAGCAATATTTTAAGCAATTAAATTGCTAAAAACAAGAATGGAACGAAAAGAAAAATAAATAATATCAAGTCAAATTCTACGAAAAAAAGGATATTTAGTAAACGCTTTGATTGGCCAGGTGACGATTTTTTAAAGCTTTTGGTAATAGTTTACATTTATATTATTTCTATATATTCATCCGCTATGAGCGTTTCGGATACTATGTAAACAATAATTACATCGCAACACGGTTGTTCTTAATACATAATAAAGGTTATTGTCACATAAGCTATGATATTATCGAGCGTTCATCAACTGCTGAACTGGAATGATTGCTGATTTTCACAAAACTTCTACAATATCTTTTATAATTCCCGTCATTCTTTCGCGATAATTCACATTATTCTGGAACACTTCCAAACACAGTTTAATCTTTTCCGCTCCGCTAAACCGTCCAAAACACTCGGGGGAAGAAAATATATCATCGATGTAGCTACGTGGCAATAGTGTAACATGATTCATTAGGAAGTTTTCAATCAGTCCAGATGTTTTGTACACCTCACAAGACGCTAAGAACGTTTCCTGTGGGTATAACGTCTCGGGGTTTGCACACAGTTTTGAATGCGTTTCCAGTTCTGCTTTTAAGCATTGATAGTAGAAGTGTGTTAGCTTAACATAATGCTGACGCCGAAATTCCCCAGTGGTATTGAGCGTGATTAGCATGTTTACATCGTACGCTGGTGGCGCATAACGCATAAACTGGAAGTCAACTAACAGGCACTCTAGTGGCGTTCGGGGTTCATTATTTTGATAGCGAAACATCATATTGCTAGCCCAGAGATCACCATGGCATGCGACGTTTTTAAACTTGCTGGAAGGCTTAACAAGCTCGTAGATCTGCATTACAAACGAGGGTAGTTTTTGCAGTATCGTTATCAACCGTGGGTTGTCATTTTCGATGATTCGCACAAATGCGAGCAAAATATCGACGGCAATGTTGAGTTCCTCTATTCTTGGATTATTATCCCTTCTAATCCAAGCATTTTCTTCCAACAACCCCGGAAATTGCAGCGGTACACTTGTTCCCGTCTCTTTTTCCAACAGAATGGTTGCCGAATGGAATCTTGCCAAGGCAGCAAGTGCGCACTTTATATGCTCTTCATCAAACGTTCTTGTAGCGTCACTGGGAATAGTTTCGAATCCTTGTGTTTTTAAGTTTTCCAGCACCAACACAATACCCTTGCCTCTATCGGAAAAGTAACAATTCGGTGCAAAGCGCGAATAGATTCTGAGCTTCGGGAATAGTTCGCCATACACTCTTGACTCCTTGCGAGATGTGCCTATTGCTTGCAAGTAACGAGTAAGGGCCGGTATAGACGATGGTGCAGCTTTTAAAAACAATGCTAAACGAGTATCGCATTGTTCAGTTGACAATTCGAGTATGAAATGGTCTCCAAGATATCCGGCCCGATTTGTTGTGAATTGTCGTAGTTGGGCCGTAACTTTAGCAACTGGGAACACATGTTCGGCTTGTGCTTTTTTGTTGCTTTCAAACGACCAGTAATTGTTCCAAATTACGCTTAAATCATCTTGCGAAAAGCACAATTTCTCAGATTCCAGACGTAATTCACTTTCTCCGACCATACTGATACAGATACACTTTCGAACTGAAAGCCAATCATCGCAGACCATCAATTCCATCAACAAGCTCCCTCTTCCTATCGGTGAAGCTGGAGCCCTTACGTCACCTAGCAACATTTCAATGTATTTGTGTTGTTGCGTACTATGTGTGCGTACAGAAGCCTCCAGTCGTCCAGGCGGAACAGATAAGAGCAATAGCGACAAGGCGAAGGAAGAATAGCAACGTTTTGCATTCAAAACAAAATTACAAGCAATATAAGATTTAGTAAAGAAGCAGCTTTTAAAGTCTAGATTACTTAAATTTGCATTGCATTTGTATAAAAAAAAAGAAATTTTAACTCAATAATTGAAGGCCTCTGCATGAAAGGAATCATTTTAGCGTGATCAAATCAACGGCGCAAATATGTGATAACGTTTATCGTCAGATTGTAAAATAAAAGCAATTATTATTGTACCATGACCGTTGTACACTCTCTCTCTTTCTCTCTTTGTTGCAGATTTTCGCCACATTTTTATTGATTATTGTTTTAGAAATATAACATCATTTATATGTATAAAAGCAAACATCGCCGCTAAGTGACGTAGAAACATATTACAAAAAGGCCATATCCAATGATTCATTCAGTAATTTTCTAAGCTTTGTTTCTTCCGCTCCTGCGATGTCAGTTTGTTTCTTGCTGTCCATCATCCGATTAATAACCGTATGAGCAACATTGCGAGAGGACTTACTGGCTTTCCGCCGAACACTATTGTCGTCTTCATTCATCGTGTTTTCCTCATCGCTTTCATGCCTATCATGTTTAGCATCTGCAATCGAATCGCTGTCATTATCAGTTACCGCTGTTGTTGTACCTGCCACAACCAGCGTCCTTTGATTCGTCGACTGAGTGGCGGTCGGCTGAGTACGGCGCTCTTCCGCGATAAGCAACGAACGGAGAAAGTCCTTGCACAATAGGCTTATTGGTGCCATGGTGTGAGAAGATGACGAAATGATCTATATAAAAATTGTACAATTATAGAATCGTTAGCATTATTTGTGTACATCTAAACAAAACAAAAATACCCACAAAATACTAAATTTTAGATATGACACAATAGTGACGCTACAGTCACCGTAAAATTTGTAGTTCAACTAAGTTAAATAATTTTTAGGATTTAAAAATATTTCTGTTTACGGCCATTTTTATCACTATAGCATCTAATGCGTTAATGCGTAAAGCATGCATCCCTTAAACAAC
Organism: Anopheles arabiensis; assembly: GCF_016920715.1. Taxonomy (NCBI): domain Eukaryota; kingdom Metazoa; phylum Arthropoda; class Insecta; order Diptera; family Culicidae; genus Anopheles; species Anopheles arabiensis. The sequence goes on from NC_053518.1 coordinate 3,282,078, forward strand.
ATTTACATTTATGGTATAGAATTGAGCAGAGATTGGTGAAATGCATGCAATGGACAGCTGGCAACGGATCATGCACAGCAGTAGTTCCATTTATTGTATATCTCTTTCTGCACGTTTATCGTTTCGCTGAGCACTGAGATTTATCCCTGAGATAGATAGGACTATATAAGCCAAATTGAATTACAATAAGGTATCAATTTGCAACAAACAGTCTAGCAGTGTGCACAACACCCATTCAATATTGCTGCAGTTTATTCAAGCTATATTTTGCAGCGTATAAATCGCTCATTAAAATTTCGAATTCGTTACCCAAATAGATGTTCAGTACGACTGTGGTGCTTGTGGTGTAAAATAATCTCACGTAAATAAACGTGAAAACGTATACGAATTGTGGTAATATCAAAAATATTCCCTTCTTTTTGTGGAATATGAGACTGTGCGGGTTTATCGCTTCTGTACTGATTATGATCTGCGCATTCAGGGCATGTACGGTAACAGGTTGGCCTGTTACCAATCCAGAGGTGGTGGACAGTCTGATTTTTGCTGATCCGGAAGAGGTACGTAATTTGAACACGGTTAAAAACTTATTCTCTATCTATTTCAGCATAGAGATGAGTTTGTTTAAGGACTGTTTGCACAGTCAGTCATATCAATTTTCCTCCATCCTTTCACTCCAATTCACAGGCTGCACTATCAATGAAGGAGATACCTCAATGGCATTGCTTGCGATACTTTAAGCATGACATTCATCTCATGCGTCGTTGTAGAAACTATAGAATGCACATGTTGCGAAGACCTACTGATATGATGTAAAGTAATACGGAACGAACCATGAACCATCTATATTAGTTTATCAATTCCCTAAGCGACGCACATATGTACGCACAATAATGCCTATATATATAGTTTCAAAACCTTCAATCAGTTTCAAACATCAGTTTGAATTGTTAATAACTGATGCACGCTAACAACACTAAACAACATCTTAGATGGAATTTTAAATTACTAATAACGAAAGAAACAGTAAGGGATATGTGTTTTGTGTATATTATCAAATCATCAAAGATGGTAGTGAAATATAAGATTTTTAAATAGAAAAGTAGGAACATACGATAGCAGAACCCTGTAGGTTATTACAATATTAAATCTGATTTTTCGTGATACACAAGTCCCAGTGAGGTTTAGTTTTCTTAACGACGTGCCTGGCAGTATTTCAACTTCCAATCAATACTATGAGCTTGCAGTAAATTCATTGAACTATTATAGTGCCACAATGTGTACATTACAATCCAACAGCGTTACAACCAATAAAAACAAAGCCAAATGTATTTTAGAAAGAAACGAAGAAAAATCTATCGCTCGAACCAGTACATGCATTCCCTTATTTGATGTTTCTACATGTTTGCTTTTTTGTATACAGAGCGATCAAGAGAAGAGCACACTAAGTTGAATTTTTGAACAATATACGTGTACCACTCACAACACATTAGTACAACAATTATTAAGGCGGCAAGAGTTTTCGGCATCGGTTCTATCGGTTAATGATACAGTAACATCATCAATTGTTCCCTCAGTTTCTAATTTATGCATTCTTCTAATCTTTCTCCTTATGCATTTCTTTGGCAACATGTATCTTTGTGGATACCCACGCACCAGACTATCTTTGTATATTATCGAATTATCGAATGTATATTAATGTCTCAGGGGTAATAGAAACATTACTACCCATGTAAAACCGACTCCCTAATCTGATTTTGGTCATTTTTGACCTAAAAGGGGGTCGTTATACACGCAAAAATACTGTATGCCATCACATTGTTCACATTGCCATCACAAAATAAATAAATAAATATCTTTTAAGAATACTTACATCCTTTACAGCAGATTTGGTTGTCAAATCAAACAATGTTCCTGGCTGTGGTAGGTCGGTGTATGGTAGCGCATTATTTCCACTCGAGTGTTTATTCAGCATTGCAGCAAAAGGGGTATTTGCACTGATTGGAGACTCGTTCATGCATACCACGGGACCTAGTGACTCCTCGTCGCTATCTGAGACCAGTTGAAGCAGTTCCTACATTGAAACGCACAATAAACAAGACAATAGAACATGGAATTAGACTATTGAACCTTCCTTTCGAAAGCATTCCCAGCATTGCATTTTACGTACTTGTTTTTCATTCAAGAAAAATAGTTGCGAAGTTGCCTGCCAGTCTACATTGAACGACTGTGATCGAGGGTAACGACGAGGGATCCATGCTGCGCCAAATACTTTTGGCATATTGGTCCGATGATAGAGCGGCATAGGAATATTAGGAAGAAACACGTACACTGAAAATAATGAAGCGCAACATTAGAAAAATAAATAAGTGATGGGAATTGCTTCAATTCCAAAACTGATTCTGATTCAGGAGCCAATTCTGATTCCAATTCCGGCATCTGAACCCGCAAATAGGCAGCTGAATCGATTCACCACTACAGGAATTCCAACAACTGTTAATGCCCATGGACATCATTCGGCAGCAACTCACCTTCATTGGTTTTTGTAAATGTTGCGATCAAATTAGTGAAGGGATCCAGTGCTAGTTGGTCGATGGTAAGCAGTACAGATACTTGAATTTTTAACGAAAGTAGATTCCAAATGATCAACCGATTCTCGGTACAAATAAGCAGAAGGTGCGAAAACTGCCCATAGCAGAAATGCACATTCTTAATTTGCGCAAAACTTTTCACTGGACCGTCTTTGTTTTTAATGCCCGATGTAATAGCGTTTTCAGAGGTTCCGTTTGTGTTAGTCATGCTTTTTCGGTCTGGATTCACGGCGGTCATAAACACATTTTCAATATCTTTATCATTGATTGAAGGCATTTTACGACGCTCAAAATTGCGCATCCTCCGATAGCTTTTGAACAAAGTCTGTTTATCCATGTTTTCAACTATCTTCTCTAAAGATTTGTTAATTTTTCGAGAAGATCGTCGGGAGGTTAGGATTTTTTGTTGAATGATCTTTCGAGAATCATCAGTTGTTCGACAAGTGATTGCTAGCGTGTGAAACATTTCAGCTCTCTGTGCCATGTTCAGTTGTACGTTGCCTGCAGATTTTTGTACAATCATTTTTTTTAGTTCCTGAGATAGGCTGTTGATGTTATCGCTTGCAGTGTTTTTCCTGGTGCGAATAATTCTTTGGCACTTGTTGCGATTGGTGTTCATTTTTTCCAACACAACACTTCTTTCTTTTCCATTCATTAGAGCAATCATTTCGGTGGTGATCTCTTCGCGCATATCGTCATATGTCTTTTCCATTGTACTATTCTTTGCCGATTTCTTTACGTTTGCTGTTGCTGGTATCATAATTAGCGCCCGGTTGACGCAACCATCATAGCTGCTCGGCGTAGAAAGGGCACATTTCAATTGCAAAGTTTCGGTGTTCCACGTACACAATATGTTTCCGAACCCTCCAGCCAGAAGGGAGGCGTCTTGCGAAAATGATATCGACTTCACGGGAAGGTTGCGGTGCTGTACGCTTCCAACGCAGGTCCATACAAGCTTCTCAGTTCCATCACTCAATTCTACCGAGTCTAACGCCCACACTTTTATGCGCCGGTCTTCTCCAGCGGTAGCGCACTGTAAATCGCGCTCTCTAGTGCTGCTGGAAAAGGCGATATCATTCACTCCACCGTGGTGAACGTTTTCTAGATTAGTGTTCAGTGAATATGTTTGGTGCGATTCATCATACTTCCAGAATTTTAGACGCGTTTCCATTGAATATTGATTATCGCTCCAGTTTTCTACGGTGGCCAACCAATAGGCATTAATAGCGATGTTTGTCACCACTGTGTTGTGAATAACCACTTTTTCCTCCATGGTGTTGTAATTGCGATTTGTTATATCCAGCGTGTAAAGCAAATTTTTGGAGTAGGTTGAAAAAAATTGAATACATCCTACTCTTCCGTTAAGAACAATCGCTTGAGTTCTGGGGTTTACACGCAATCCGGCAGGGAACAGCTGCTTCTCCGTAATGACGCTGGAAGTCTTTGAAAAGCTCTGCACTATTGCTGTTTGTTTGTGGAGTGCGTTCAATATTTGGATACCGTTATCAGCGGTACATAGCACCAGTTTCAGATTTTCTGGCCCCACAACGATGTGTAGAATCGTATCGGACAGTCGGGGAATGAGCGATCCTTTATCGTGCTGTCCCACATTCCATTTGACCACGACACGTTCCTGACCTCCTGAGTAAAAATGTGTACCGCTGCTGCCGAACGCCAATGTTTTCACTGGTAGCGAATGCCAATGGTATGTCTCAGGAATAGGACGACCTTGGTCAAGAAAGTTGCGATACAGTACCACGCGTCCTATACTGTCGCCTACAGCAACGATCGGTTCCGTAGGATGGCAAACAATCACACGCGGCATCACACCACTGCAGTGAGGACGACTGTTCACGTACACTGAAGGCTTTAGGCGGCACCAGTACCACCTTTCTAGAGCAATGTACGCGAAATAATTCAGCCCATCACCGCCTGGCGCTGCCAACATGTGAGTATTTTTGGCGTGGTTATGATCAAGGTCTCCTTCCTTGGTCTGCAACTTCGCATTTACCACTTGCAATATTTTCTTTTTCTGCGGACAGTATTGAATAAACATTTTTTTAGATGATGTACCGGCTATTAGAAACGAACCAACGCCATTTTCATCATACATCATATGCAATGACTCGACCAAAAGTTTGGTATTTTTCAGCACTTCCATCTTTCCACTCAATGTACCGGAATCGATTTTCCACGAGATGATTAGCCCATCATTGGTACAGCCGTATATATACTTGCTGTTCGTTCGGTCGATCACCATACCAATCAGAAAGCTACCATTTACCGAATTCTCATAATTATGAACCAGCTCTCCCGTTGTTATACTAAATGCTTGAATGCAATTTTCGTAGATAATAAACAGTAAGCTGTAAGGACACGAAACGTTACACCGGCTATCTAATTTAGTGATTTTCAAATGATCGTTTCTTACTTTCCGTCCGGAGAGAACAGCGGTGGGTATTGCACCAAACATCCGCCGGCAACCCGTCTTATACGAAGGTCCTCTTCGACCTCCGATGAAACAGCTGGTTCTTCAAACTTTTCTCTCGACTGTTGACCCCGCTCTTTGGACGGCATTTTGGATTGAAACATCGTGTCTATGCACATTATGAATATATTTCACAAGACACAATATTAACAATTTTCCTCTTCGATACCAACTGGCGGATGGTGTGTGTTATTCCGAGCACATCACAATGCAGATGTAAACAGTGCAGGTTTTAGGTTATCTGTCATTAGCACATGGATTTTGACATCGCTCTAGCCCTTCACACTGTAGTTTTGTGGACAACTCGCATGACAGTCATCTAAGCATATTTTTAAATTAGATTAGACACATTTTTTTAGATCTATTTGACCGTTATGATAAAAAAGCCGAGGCTCTACAATGGATGGAATAGTATGAATGCATCAACTCGTGCATTATGAAAATCCGTGAAACAAAATCCGAAAAACATTATTCATCTGCATATTTTATCAAACCTACAGTGGTAAGCACCGAAATGCACAAGATTGATGGCAAAGATCGTCTTCAACCACACGCATGTAGTTACAGCTCATTTGAGTTCTTAAAATGAGTGTCTTATTCATAGTAAATCAATGTGCACATAATCTTTCATCAAACAACGTGTTTGTTTGTGCACAGCACGTGATCAAGAGCAGTTGTGTTGACTGCTTGTTTGCGTGGAAAGTAAAAGATCTATTCATGTGCATTTCATAGTTTGCACTCGATGCGGAGTTTGCACTACACGTGGTTTGTGATTGTTCACAGCCACAGTCCCAGTTCGCGGAAATACGTGGTTTTCTAAATTTAACAGTTCAGGTGTGAAACCAGTACCCATTAATTATCTATAAATTTTGGCTGATAATTGCAATATTCGACATACGCGCAAATTTCTTCTCGGTCCGCATTAATAGCATATCTCGGGGACAACCTGTAGAGTAGTAATAACAATGGCTATTCGGCAAGGACTGACTATCCAGTTGCGTGGCTGCGTACGCACAAGAAGTATGTAAAGACAAGCATGACCACGTAGGTCGTTACGCCAAAGAAGAAGAATAACAGGGATTAAAAACAACTAATGTATCGAGAGAATAACAACGAAAGCAACAACGAAAAACAACAGTTATCCGCTACGGACTGTTCCAACCGGTTATTGAGGTTCGTTCCTGTTACTTTGCACAAATCATTTGTTCTATTGGCTGCGTTTGGTTTGCTCTGATATGGAAATTCATTCTAGGACATAGTAATCTGCAATATTGTTAAATTTGTTATGTGATGTAAGTTGTTTAGTGCTCCTGAAAAAAAATGTAAGTATAAGTGCCACTAAAAGAATGTAGGAGGTATAGGATATTTTATTTAAAATAACGCGATAGCGTGACTAGAGATGAATTGTGCATGTTTTCAAGTTCAAGGTGACGACCGTAAATTCGATGTAAATGCAAATTGCAATACCGCTTAGCCGTTCTAACTAGTTAACTATATATGCTCTCATTATGTAGCACAACTATCCCAAGCTTTATTTATTTATTTATTAATGTTTTATTCAGTAGTGACGGCCCAACCGTATTATTTATCCTAAACTATATTTGCAGTTACATAAGATACATATGTTTTATACCAGGTTTTATACGGGTTGATATAGAACTTTTTAAAATGCTTGAAAATATTACATCATCATTCATTGTCCTTATTGTCCTTATAACATCAAGAATCCTGAAAGAAACATTATAAAATTGTATACTTTTGCAGATTGACGCTGTCTGTTTGGCGGATTTTGCAATACTTATCTGTGAAACTATTAATGAGGTGGTATACGACGTTTAGAATGCAGACACGCTGTGCAAAAATGATACATTTTATGGTGGTCGTACTGGTGATAATTATCTGTGATGTAAAAAATGCATCGACTGCCACAATTCGGGTTTCCGAAAGGATGAACAATGAAAGGGAATCTTTATCTGAATCCATAACTGGCATAGACAACAAACCACAGCCATCACTAACGGCGTACGATCAGCGCCAAAGTGGGAAGTACAATCTACGTGTTCACATAAAGGATGTAAAAATAATAGCTGTAAATGGAGATGGATTGGAAGACAGTTTGGATGACGACACCATCTACGATTATGGTGATTATGATTACGATCCTGCTCATCTCACTGTAAGCCCTCTTCCCTTGTTTGGAATAGGATCGGTGTCTATAACCTCCAGCAAACCACCTAAATTGACGACAAATAGCAAACCGCAATCATCTACAAGCCCTTCCACGGTATCTGCCCCATTTCAATCCACAACGGAATTGAATGCACTTCCCCAGGAAGTGTCCTCGGTGTCATTGCCTTCAGAACCAACTGTTTCGACAACTGCTAAGACTACCACAACATTTAAACCTTCCCACATTAGTAGTAATGCTGTGTTAAAACCAATCCAAGCACCTGGACAATATGACTATCAGGAAATACCAGTGCAAGTTATAGTCGAACGCAAACACTAAATTTGCTAAATACTCTTCGTTTACTTTTGTGATTGAGCAAAACGGCCACTTTTTCCATAAAACAAACTAGCACCGAATTGCTTGTCAATACTGAACTATGTAACTAGTAGTACAACGACTCGAGGAAATCCTTTAGGCTAATCTTAAAATAACTGATCATTAATCGAGTCATTTCGATTGAATTGAAATATACAATTTTACTTTGAAATTTAACGACTTTTTCCCTCGTCAATAATGTAAACTATTTCCAGAATAGTTGGTGTAAGCAGTGGCGGATTTAGAGTTTACAGGGGGTAGACAAGTGTAGAGCGGAGGGAGGGTACTGGGCTGTCCCAAATCGACGGGCGGTCGCCCTGCCTGTTTACCGTAAAGCCCGCCATTGTGTGTAAGTGTTATTTATTTGTTTACGTTACATGGCTGTGTGGTAGAAGTCTTTTAGATTGGCAGGATGCACATTAAGTAAGGAAAAACTTATATTACCTACCATCAAACAATGGAAGCCTTTCTTTCAGAAATACACTCTCAGCTGTAATGTATTTTTAATGTATTGGAGAGTGTCTTTACTTAAGTTTGTGCTATAATAGTGAACCTTACATGCGCTTTGCATGACAATTTACGACCTTTTAAACAATTCCCCTAAACCGCACAAAATTTGTTAATAACTAAACGTTTAATTTACCCTTTTAAAGCTATTCAACTGCTTTGCCTAACGTATTGCAGTAAGTACCAAGGTTGAGGAACCGAAAAAAAATAAAATAAAATAAAATACCACACAGAAACTTTAAAGAAAGCGTAGGAACAAAAGTCTGTCCCCATTTACAACCTAACAAATCACAGCCTACACAAGCAAAATAACAAAGGTATAAAAGCACCGATAGCAATGAACACAGGTAACATTATGGAGGAATCGTCCAGCGAATACGGATTCGGTTGCTTTGGACCGCTTGTTTTTCGCTGCTTTGACGAGGTTTTTGCTGTATCTTCTGAGGATGTGCTAAAAAAGTCGTCCATTATGTTATCCTCCCCTCCTTCCAGCATATGACCATCATCGTCAGATAGGAAATCTGAATGGGGATGGAGTTGCTCGATGCTATTGTCCATATTTGTAGCTCCTGCTGTTTGATGTTGATTCGCCAGGGGCGGCAAACGGGGTAGAAGGGATGCATCGTAATCCTTAATCAGTAGAATTGCATTAATCTTCGGGTTGTCTTTGTAACCCTTCACGAACTCCAACTTTAGTTTACTTCCCCGGATTTCCGACTGTTTGTCTTTCAAATACAGCCGGCCCCGAGATACGGAAAAGAATACAAGCTCGTCGTGCGCTGTACCCTTGCCCACCAGCGAATATATATCCAAGTCCGATATGATTAGATGATGATCCAGAAGCACATCGAACACCTTCATGTTTGGGCCATTGAAATACACTTCGCAGAATTTAAGTATGAGCACGTACTGACCATCACCCGAGACAGGCAGGTCGTAGGCGAAGGTATCGTGATGATAGCGCTCAGTTTGATACAGAATTTCGTCCTGCTTGCTGACTCTATTGATTGAAAGTAGCTGTCTTCCGTAGTCCGACTCTGTTCCAACCTTCCCCTTCAGCGGATCACGAGAATAGTGTATTCCATTCGAATCAGTAACTTCATCGCCGCCAGCATTGATCGCATAGATTACATTGTGTGCACTACTCCCCGTCGACGCTTTAACAGCGTAAAATAATAACGCCAATATGCTGAATATCCTGATTCTGCCGAGCCGATGCTTGAACATTGTTTATAGATGCGCGGATGTTGGACTACGACGGCTTACCCAATGTGGATTAATTCGGTCTAAAAATTGTGCAAAAGAACGAATAGCATCACAATTAAAGGGATGTAAGAAAAATCAATAATCTGCATCAACAGCAAATTACCTAACAAATAAGTGCATAGTGAGTGACATTTACCGTTGCGTTATCCGCTACCATGTATTTTGGCCAAAGGCTTGTTTTTGTACGGGCTAATCCAGTAGCTCACGGCAGCCGAATTGGTTTGCTAAACACGCTAAAATTATCTCAATCGCCGGCAACATTACGTGGCATTTCACGATTGACTAGTGCAGCTGCATTATTCAGGCGAGTGTTTAGCATCCCTTCTTTTAGGTTTCCGAATGGCACCGCCGTACTTTGCCGTCAGTAGTTAAAACGAAAGCTCGCACAAAGTGTATAATTACAGCACAACAAATGTTTCGTTTTCGCTAACTTTGAACACAATGAATCTCCTTAGAAAATCGCATAGCACACTTCTCCAAACAAGTTATGTTGACGTTTCCTGTTGACATATTATTTTGTTTTTTTTTTCACATTACGTTTACTTCTTCGAGTTGAGAGTTTACTCTTGTGATCGCGAAACAAATGATCCGTTGACTGCATTGCATACAAAAATTACACAATTTTAAAAATATTCAGATTCAGGATGTGAGGAAACGTTTTTCATGTTACCCCATAACGACCTACGCGGTGTCATTTGGCCAGTAACTGTATATAGCCTCCACAGAGTAAGACGGTGTTTTGGTACTAGGCTACCGCCCAGATTGGAATAGAACACCGTCTGTCTTTGTTGCAGCTGAAGCGTTTATTCAAAAGACATCCGCGTTCTTAATGATTATAGATATATTTTACATGCCTGGTCAGCGAAGTTCCTTTGGTGTTACGTTTCATTTAACTGAACAAGAAACAAGAATTACAATTTCGACATATTTATCCAGCGCTTACACACTGAATTAAGACAAAATGTTCTGTTAATTAAGACACATCTCTGTCGACAGCACACCATTTGCATTCGAGAATAGATCATTGAATCCAAATGTGGATTCCATGTTTAATGTTTGAAAGTTCGTACTTTCATGTTTTGAATACCCTCCTCCCTGCTCGCCCCGGCATAAAAAAATGTAAATATTTAAAATCAATTTACATATCTAATCAGAAGATTCCACACTGTTCTCGTAACGTACATTTGTTCTACTTAGTTTAAAATCACATTCCGTTCAGCTAACATGTGCAAAACAAGTCGTTTGCTTTGGATCCTAACTGCATTTGTGCTAATTCTTGGTGTTAAACAGTGTGCAAATACACAGCTAAATAGTGCAACTCAAGGAAATAATAGAAAATCATCACAATCTATTCATCATGAGGAATACAGCGCGGATCTACATCTAGAGATGTTGTTGTTGGAATTAGCTGCAAAAATGGACTATGGCCACTGTTATGTTGTGCTGTTTGATGAGGTGTATGAAAGCGTGTTGAATGCAGCATTCTTTCGCCAAATCCATCGTGCTGCTCGGTACATCGTAAAAATCGAACAAGACGAAGACACCTTCAATCCCCGGCCATCCTTGAAATGCATTCTAGAGAGCACTAAAAAAGCTGGCTGCGGGGGTTACATATTACTAATGGCGAATGGAATTCAAATGGCCCGTCTGCTAAGGTTTGGCGATGATACGCGCATCATTGATACGCGCGCCCGATACATCATGATGCACAACTATCGACTATTTGTACCGCAGCTGCACTACATTTGGAAGCGCATTGTAAATGTCCTGTTTGTACGCCAGCTAAGGGACAGGCGAGCTCGTTTGTACAAATCGGGCAATGACAAGTTTGCGCCAGTTTACGAACTAAGCACCGTCCCGTTTCCTATGCAAATCAAGGGAGTTTTTTACTCGAAAATTTTAAACTTTTGGCAAGGAGGGAAATTTCGACTAGCAAACAGTACGTTTTTTGATGATAAAACCAAAGATCTTCGTCGCCAAGAAATGCGCGTGGTTGTGTTGGAACATACGCCAGCGGTTTTCAAATCAGCCACGACGTCCGTTGCCATACCAAGTTCGCATACAAATGATTCCGACTTTTCAAACAATGCTTCTGCGCATCAGCTAACCCTATCCCGCACTCAATCGAGAAGTAACTACTATGGTCTTGAAATAGAACTCTTGAAAGCAATATCAAATGCTATGCACTTTCAAATGGTTTTTTACGAAACGTCCGATGCTGACACGGAGCGCTGGGGCAGACTCGGTGGAAATGGAACACTTACGGGAATCATTAAGGAGATGCAAGAGGGTAAAGCAGATTTTGCCCTTGCGGATTTGCATCATACGGAGTATAACCTCGGTTTTATGGATCTCAGCGTTCCCTACAACACAGAATGTCTAACGTTTCTTACGCCCGAAGCTTTGAGCGACAACTCTTGGAAAACACTCATACTTCCGTTCAATGGAGAAATGTGGGCCGGTGTGCTGCTGTCCTTGTTCGCAGTCGGGTTTGTGTTTTATGCATTTTCGAACACATTGATGTACATTCATCAGCATGAGAGAGGTTATCGGCCCGAGCACGATTTACTTCAACGGCACCGAAACCGAAAGGGGAAAGAAAAACGGAACTTTTGGACAAGATTTCGCAAGAATCGTGATAGAACCAACACGCCACGTAAATCAAAACTGATAGGTAGGTTAAAATGGTTGAGGCATAAAAAACCAAAGACCAACATGAGTAAGTCGTCGGCTTATGATCGAAATAAACTGAAGAAATTACGAATGATTCCATTCAAGCGACAGCCAGAGCCATGGCATGATCCTCTACCCGCAAATGATATGTTTGACACGTTTTCGGATTGCATCATTTACACGTACAGTATGTTATTGCTGGTATCTCTACCCCGCATTCCAGAAAAGTGGCCACTTCGTATGTTGACTGGCTGGTATTGGGTGTATTGTGTGCTGGTGGTAGTCGCCTACCGGGCCTCATTCACAGCTATACTTGCCAACCCTATACCTCGGGTGACGATTGATACGCTGCAGGATTTGGCCGAAAGCTCCGTCCGATGTGGAGCTTGGGGCGAACAAAATAGACTATTCTTTCAAATGGCACAGGACCAATATTCACAAACTATAGGGGCTAAGCTAGAGCATGCACCCAACCACAATGAAGCCGTCGAAAAGGTTAGCGAGGGCCTGTACGCTTACTACGAAAACATATACTCGTTGCGGCAGCTTCGATCGACTAGGAAATCCGAAAAAGCTCGCCAAACCCTACACATTATGCAGGAATGCGCAGTGCACATGCCTATATCGATCGGATTGGGTAAAAATTCGCCCTTAAAGCATCAAGTTGATCTATATGTACGAGCACTAATTGAGGGTGGGCTCACCAGAAAGTGGCTCTCGGATGCGATCGAACAGTTTCAATCGAACGTGGAAATACCTCCACAAGAAGCTATAATAGATTTGAAGAAAATGTATGCCGGCATTGTGGCTCTTTGCTTTGGTTACGTGATAGCTTTGTTTGCCTTTGTCGTAGAAAAAATATACTGGAGATATTACATTGAAAACAACCCAGCTTTCGATAAATATTTGCATGGCATTGTATTCCGTGGCCGACGATGAATTTTATAATTTATTCCAATATACTTTAGGACAAATGTTTATCCTAAGACGGTTTAGGATACTCTTATATTTCAGAATAGCATGTTTAGGATACACTTATATTTCATGTTTTATTATTTGCAGATTTCATGTTTTATCACCCTCTAAACGACCTTATTAAAATTACATTAGTTTGTAAAATTCATGAAGTCATTTAATTGTTAAGTTTTAGTAACATGCAACTTTCTCATTTGTCCAGCCTTTATTCAACCACTCGGTAGTGTAAGCCAAGGTCCGACGTATGAACCATGGTGGTTTTACTCTTTCCGTCTATTTAATATCAACTCGACTATGACCTGTAATGACTCAATTTTTCGAATGAATGCATTGAATCAATATCGAACTGCTTACTGTTAATGTGCATTACAGAGCGCCCAGCTGTAGCCCTGGATGGACCTTGGATGGAAATAAAATCTAGCTTTTCACTCTCATTAACGAAATAAAACAAAAATGATTTAAATAACCATCCGAATACTGTATATTCTAGTTGGTTTGTTGATAATTGATTCACTCATCAGACAAACTTTGCAATCACAGAAAGCTGCACTGACAATTACTAGCCGTGAGAGAAGATAGTATACAACTAGTAAAAACTAGCACGCTTCGTTCAAAGCCCTAAATTTGAGGCATTCTTCATGCAAGTACAAATTGATGTTCAGAGACTGTGATGTTTATCTCCAATTAATACACAAATTGGCTTTATTCTATATCATTCTGATTTATACATTGAAGCATTACAAAATCCTGGTTTCCTTTTCCCAGCATTTTAAAAGGCAACTCATCTGAACGCAAAAAAAAACTGTTCATGTTGATGTTGCCACCACTATCTGGAAAAATAATAAGTGTTGGTCAAAGCTTGTTTTTTTGCAAGTTATACGTAACGTTTCTTTATGTTAGACGACAATACTTTCCGACTACGAGTTAAACCATAAATATCGGATAAGCAGACAGTGTAGGACTCCTATCAAATCAAAAGCAATAATGATACAGTAGAAAGACATAGTAAAAAGAAAAAAATAGTATTACAACCTCACTTTCTGCACTGATCTGCACATTATCAAAATAAAACGTTTTCTCAATTCGTACGGCTCACACAACCAGTGTTGCGAACGGTGACGTTCATCGACATAAAATTGTAAACATTCATTCGATTTGAAGCTTCCCATTCCCATCTCTCTCTGTCATTTGACATTCCCGTCAAAAAATGTCATTTGACATGAAGACATTTTCAAGATACATTCATTTGACATTCGCCAATCTGTATGAATCGTGAACTGTGTCGTATTGCAAACGGCCGTATTCATGTCAAACTACAACAGAGCGTGCGGTGCAAAGGCTTTCATTTCACTAGTTTTTGCTATTTCACTAGAATTCAGCGACGATACACTTCATAATCCTCCGATCGTATCGATTTGTGTTGTTCAAAAAATGTCAAATGACATTCAGACTACATTGTTTACATTTCATGTCATTGCATCAGCCCTGACGGTAGCGACACGAATGAATTTCGTTTAATGACAGTCGTGTCGTGGAAGCATTGAATGTCATCAGCCAAAAATTATTTTGACCGGCTGTTTACGGTGACTGTCATGAAAAATGTCAACAGTTAACAACACTGCACACAACAATTGTAATGGTAATTTGTTTTTCCTAGCGTCAGTACGTTAAAAATTTAGAAACTCTGTAAACAAAGAAAATTAAGATAAGCATGAGGACATAATGATTTACATACCATACAGGAATATACGATACAGGGAAGAGCCTGCGTAAAGACTAAACAAAAGAATAACAATATAATTATCGACATACCAGAAAGAATATATTTAGAATTCTTTAATTGATCTTCTAATGAGATCGAGTCCGCTACTTCATCTCAGTCATAACGTACTAAATCATTGCTAGGATTATATTGGGGTTCCCTGCCTTATGCTTATTTTCGGAAGCATGTTTGCTCTCTTATTTAAAGGTAGGTTCTAAACTGCGTCTGCGTTTAGTTTACTTCATTCTATGGTATCCCTAACGACTATCTTAATATAAACGAATGAAATAGTTTCAGAAAGCTGGTCTCTTCCACTGAAGAATACTCATACAAAACTCATAAGTATAAATTGATTTTATGATGGCAAACACCTGTACTGATTATACTTTATTGCGTAGAATATGTTTGAGATGTCCCTATACTCATGGAAAGAACAAAACGGAATCTATGTTTTTGTATTCATTCCTCATGAGCATTTTTTATTTCTCTGTACTGACATAGAGGGTGAGGGGGGGGGGAAGGGAGGGGGAGGATCCTTTCGTTAATTATTTGCTAGTTATCAGCAGCTTTACTTACTTTAATTAGGAATCGTAGCTATTGACCGGTGTTCTTTTAATCTTGTTTTACTACTTTCGCAAATAAAATTTAGCATTTTAAGTCATGATGTTCAATTTCGGTTCATTTTGATTGAATGCAGAAGAGCTGTAATTTCACTCATGCTGAATTTTGTCCAAAGCTGATAGAAAACTAATTTGCTGAAAACTTGTTCAATAATGCAAAAACTAAGTTGTTAAAAGAAGTGGTTGAAATGAATGTAATTTTGTTGAAAATACTTTTGAATTTATAGGATGCTTGCCAAACCGGGTTGTAAGTTAAATGTATTTGCACGATCTTATTTAATTCCACTGATGCGTTGTGACGACGTCGTGGAATCATCAAAATTCAGCAGTGATAGCGTTGGGGGAGTTTGAGAACATCATTCATTTCTTACCGAACGCAGCCAATAATCTCATTGCACTGCAAACCGCCAATGCACCGTCAATTTTTATTGTTGATTAATGAGTCAGCCTATTATGTGTGTGTTTGCTTTGCGAAGTACATTGTAGAGTTGATTTTGTCGTTACGGATAGATTCATAAATTAGTATCAATTGCGCATAAAACCTACACACAAATCCGAAATGAAATCACGTAGCGTATCTGAAAATTATATGCAAATCATTAGTGAAAATCCACAACGCTGGTATAAATGTTTTTGAACATTTTCCTATCATAAACATACTGCATCTTTCTACCCTTTTTTTCTCTGACTTATGTATAACTGAATCAATGTTTCTTCATACTTTTGGACAACGATACGAACAGTAAATATCAATCAATTATCAATTAATCTCAGAAATCATAAAAGGCATGCATTCGACTCTATACAGGTATTCACATTATAGGCCAGACGTTAAGATCTACACCTAGCACGTAGACGGTTGAACTACTCCTACTAAACGGGGACATTTTTCTTCTTCTATTTGGCGTAACGTCCTACGCGGACATGCCGGCCTTTACAGGCTTTCAAGATTCAACAGGAAACGAGGATATTATATAGAACTAATATCCATCGGTATGATGCTTGCTGTTGTTACAATAATTACACATAGTTCTAACAGTTTCAAAAAAAAAGGTCACTTACCGCTTTGTCCACAAGCGAGCGATTCTGTCGTGCTCTTCTCTGTTTTGCAAATATTGAGTTGCAATACTTCCCACAAGTGGATCAGCTACATTGAAAAAGCATAAAGTTTTAATCACTGTCATTAGTATCTCCTAACAATGATTGTTTTTTTTTACTTACCTGGATTACAGTCTGTTAGGAGGGAGCAAATGGATAGTAAAACTTTCGATATAGTCAATGCAGGTGACCAATTGTCTTTCAATATATCCAAACAGATCACTCCTTGACTGTTAATGTTGCAATGATATATCCTGGTCCGGAAGGTTACCTACAGAAAGTGTGATTAATCAGTGTTTGCTGCACATTCACTGTACGTATTCAATGCATACAATGCGCACTTACCTTCGGTGGTTTGAACGGATATTCGGGTGAAAAATGTATATCCAAAAAGAATACACCCCCTTCATACACGGAACCGGGAGGACCGAGAATAGTTGAAACCCATTCGTAAAGGTTATCACCCTTTGGTCCAGCGCTGCAATTTGGTGGAGGGTCAAGGGTAATTTCTGCCAGCTCTTTTTGGATTCGCTTAGCCGAAGTTCCTAGGGCTTTCGATATTTTTGGGTTGGATTTTGATTCCTTTGTTTCAGGCTTCGGCACCGTGGTTTCGGACCCAGTAGCTGCTCCGCTGCCATTCCCATTACGACGCCCACCAGCACTGTTGTTTCCATCACTATTGCTGCTGCTGCCACCACTTCCACCGCCACCGTTACCAGTGCTGCTCGAACCGGCACTTGTAGACATTTCGTAGGTATTCCTCAGATTATACTAAAAGAAAAAAGCTGCCAAACAAATACCCTTTTATGAATATCTAGAAAGATTGAGTTTAGCTTTTAAGGTAATTTTTCATATTTTCCGAAGTTTTTTTTCCATCGATCCCCATGCTAATTATTGCACAGGTAAAGAGGACCTTCACGATGTAACTGATCGGGCATATCGAAATACAGATAAATTCCTTGAAAGCACACTTTATAGGCTCCACGCTCAATAACAACTCAATAACAAAATGTAACTCTTCTTTGATGTGCATTTATAGAAACAAACGTTCTTGTTACTGTCTCGTAGGAGCGGCCATTTTGGCTATATTACGGAGCTTGTGACTTTTTTCTCTTTTCAATTGATGCTAAAACCCCACGGCTTGGTTATTAACTGCCATATTTACACATCAGGCAAGCAAAATGTACACTTCTAGTAAATAACAGTACTTAATATAATCCAATTCACGAAACAAGCACAGCACGAACGCGTCTTTTTTACACTGTGCCGGATCGATCGAGGAAACCCATGAACCGGGCAATGTCATTTACTCTTTAGCTTCTTTGCTATTACACCACGAACACCACGGAACCAAAGTTCTTCTACCATGTTACGATTTGTGCGGCGCACTACCGTTCCTTCTATGTTCTCTTACGACGTCCAATGTGAGAAAAGGCTCTTTTTCATTTAACATCCAATTGATCAAATGATAGCCCAACTCTTTTCAATGCTGTTTTATCACAGATATAGCTTAATTTTCATGGAGGCTAACCATTTGGATTTCTTCCCCGGTAGTCGACCTTTCTACACCGATTCTTCCTCCTTTATGACCAGACACAAAGCGGTCATTGCTATTTGGCACACCACATTAAACACTCCTTTTTGCAGATTAAGAACCCCCGCGGTAATATCTGTTCCAAACGAATTATTTCTTGGTTTATGTATGAAATTAACCACCATCAAGATTTACCTTTTTGACCTTTTCTAACTCAGAAAATGCGATGGCTTTGTTCACCACCGCTTGCTTAATGTGGTGCCATGGCCAAACGTATCAAAAGTCGTACAAGACCAAGATTAATACATTGTCATGTTAAATTCGATGTGACGTTTTTACGATTGAATTTCGATACAATTTTTGGAAGATAAAAACTCACATGATCAGGATATAGTTCAAACCAGTTTTTATTATTAAATCAATTGCTATCTGAAGAGAAAGTTCGGAAAGATTTTAAAGAATGCTGTGAGAGCAAAAGCCCCAGGAAAGCCGTTATGAAAAAACATGAAAATGTAGCGATAGTTATGAGATAAGACTAGTTTGTGCTAATTTGTGTAATCGATTATTAATTTCTTAGAAAGTAGGTTAGACTGGCAATAAACAAATTTTGTTTCATGGGTTTGCAACGAAATCTTCATAGCTCTAAGTATCTTGATTCTTCATCTGGCCTTGGCTTACGCTGATGTCAGTTTTGACATTTTTGTTAAGTTTATACTATCGCATTCAACATCGGCTGCTTCATGTTTTATTTTCTTTTGTTCTTTTTATTTTTAATATGAAGCTGGATGTAGAATGATTGTTTTATTGAAAGTGAAATAATGGGCGCAAGATACACGCATCAATAGTTCAATATAAACGATTTAATCTGGAAGTACATCGTTTAACGGTCTGTGCCTGTGACAAATGTGACAAATCTTAGTCCTTCTTTGGCTTAGAATTCCAATTTTCAGATCGACACTTAAGAAAAATCTTCATTTGTGTAACCGCTGAACCAAATCAAATCCGTATCCTAGGTAAAGGATGCATATTCTCTTGAAATGGAACTTTCATTTTGCGCATTAACACACCCCCCCCCATTCCGCTTAACACTTCTTTCGTTTTTACTTCTTTTAAGTTACGAGTTTTAACCTACCGAAAACTACCGAAAAATGTTGATGCGCCTACCGAAAACCGCCAAAATAATCTGGCCACACTGCAGATGATCACAATTGCTGTGGCATTTTGAGATGTCATAATATTTCTATTGTTGATCCCAAAGTCTGCCAGAGGCGTGGAAAATGGCATCCAAAGGAAAAATTAGCGTGAAAATCGAGGAAGACATCAGAATATCAATCCACAGACAAATAGACTTGTTTCTCCAGGACGAAACGCAAGTTGAGTTTGATTTCCCGGTACATTTAACAAATCAACATCGCGCATACATTCACGAGTATGTGAGGAACAAACGCCTGAAGTCCAGGTCTCATGGAAAAGGTAAGCAGCTTCCGGGTTACGCTTTGTTATCATTTTGGTTATTTTATGTTATGTTTGTTATTTTTACAGGCACCAACAGATACTTAACGATATACAAAACAAGTTTATCGGATATTACCCATGGCGATGCTGTGCTAGACTTAACACCCGAGTCGAATGATATTCTAAACGAAATACAGAAGGAATGCGGCATGTTTTGCAAACCCGGCACAAGTTCGACAAAAAGCCACCCTATTCGATTGCATTCCATCAATGTTACTTCATTTCCGCCTTCAGTACCTCC
The DNA here is from genome assembly GCF_016920715.1 of Anopheles arabiensis. Classification (NCBI taxonomy): domain Eukaryota; kingdom Metazoa; phylum Arthropoda; class Insecta; order Diptera; family Culicidae; genus Anopheles; species Anopheles arabiensis. The sequence continues at coordinate 3,301,890 of NC_053518.1, forward strand.
ATTTCCGACCAGCTCTGGGGAAATACTGGCAGTGCGTAAAAGTTTACCTATTGCCCAGTTCCACGAGATCATTTTAAAATGCATGCAGCATAATCAAGTGATTATAATATCGGGAAACACAGGATCCGGCAAAACAACGCAAGTTCCTCAGTTTATCTTGGAAGAAGCTGCGCAACAAAATCTACCTTGCCGAATTATCTGCACACAGCCTAGACGCATCAGTGCTGTGACCGTGTCGGAACGAGTTTGCGTTGAGCGGAACGAGCAGTTGGGAGACACGGTGGGCTATCAAATACGTTTGGAAAGTCGTGTTAAATCAACCACCAATGCATTATTCTGCACCAACGGTGTATTGCTTCGCTGCTTGATGGGAAAGCATAGTTCTAAATTTCTGAAGAACGTCACACACATAATCATCGATGAAGTTCACGAGAGAGATCAATATTCGGATTTTCTACTGATAGCGTTGAAAGATAAATTGTCCAAAAATGCCCACCTGAAAATTATCCTAATGTCTGCCACCATAGAGTCGGACACGTTTTCGAAATATTTTAACAACTGTCCAGTCATTGAGATACCGGGCAGATTGTTTCCCATAGAAACGTTTTTCCTTGAGGATATTTTGATAAACGTCGACACATCCAACCACAATGTTAAAGATATTCGAAAAAAGATGATGAAAAGTTTCGAAGCGCAAGCCGTAGAGAGGACAAAACCGATAACTGTAAATATGGACGATGAAACCATATTACTGATGAATGATATACTGGAAGTTTGCTGGATCGAAAACAATCCCGACGATTTTCGTAACTTTTTTACGCTAATCGAAGAAGAAAACATTTCCATAGACTTTCAACACACGGAAACCAAAATGACTGCATTGATGATCGCAGCGGCGAAAGGTAATGGGTACATTTATCTGTTTATGTGACATGTATCGGTGTGGGCTAAACTTTTCTTTTCATTGTTTACAGGTTACATTGCAATCGTGCAAAAGCTGTTGGAGATGGGAGCTGACCCTAGCATACAGGAGAAGCATAATTACAACGCATTCGACTGGGCTTGCTTCGTGCATGGTAGCAGCACGTGTTCCGATATTCTTAAACAAGCCATTAACAAATCGGGTTTATCAGTTCCACGCACTATGCCATTGACGCCGCACAGCACAAAACAAATACTGGACGCATATCATACCTCAGTCGGAGACGATAGGATCGACCATAACTTGATTATTGATGTAATTCTACATATATGCAGGAAACATCCGGAAGGAGGCATACTAGTGTTTCTGCCCGGCTTCGAAGATATACAAGAACAATACGGGCTGTTAAACAGCAAAGTATCGAACCTCCATTGCATAAGAATGTTCATGTTGCACAGTAAAATGCAAACAGCAGACCAGCATTCCGTGTTCAAGCCTGTGCCTTCGGGGGTGCGCAAAATAATCCTTTCTACAAATATTGCCGAAACATCAATCACGATGGATGATGTGGTATACGTGATAGATAGTGGAAAGGTGAAACAGAAATACTACGACTCGCTTACATCTACCAGTTCGCTAGCTGCCACGTGGATCTCGCAAGCGTGCGCCACACAACGCGCCGGTCGGGCAGGACGCACCAGACCCGGCACTTGCTTCCGATTGTATAGTCGAATGCGACACAGTGAAATGGATCAGTACACACTGCCGGAAATAATGCGAGTCCCGCTTACGGAAATATGTCTGCAAACTGCTTTGATTATAAAAGACGAGTCAATACAGGAGTTTCTAAACAAAGCAATAACAGCACCGTCAACAACCAGTATCAAACAAAGCATAAAATACCTTCAAAAGGTGGGCGCTTTGGATGATGAGGAGAGCGTAACGGACCTTGGTTACACGCTAGCAGAGCTACCGGTAGATGCGAGGCTGGGGAAAATGCTGCTTTACGGGATACTGCTGAAATGCTACGAGCCCGTCCTGCTGGTTGTTTGTATATTGAGCATCAACGATCTCTTCGTGATACCTCCCTTTCCAGGCGATAAAGAAAGGGCAAAAAAAGTGCGGCAAGATTTGGCGGAGAATTCGTACAGCGATTGCTACTGTTTGCTTCGTGCTTACCAACGATGGTTAGACGCTCGGTCTGTTCAAAAGCGCAAAGAATTGTGCAATCGACTGTTCTTAAACCACGGCAAGCTAACGATGGTAAGTGAGTTGCGCAACAAGCTTCATGCACATTTATGTTCCATCGGAGTCGTGAAATCGTACGGACCGGGAAGTGTGAAAGACTTGAACGAGTTTGCCAACAACTGGAGCCTCGTAAAAGGGATATTGCTTGTGGGGCTGTATCCTAACGTGAGTTATCTGGAAAAGTATTCCAAAACAATGAAAACACGGTTCGAAAAGAAGATTTTTATCCATCCGTCTTCGGTGGTCGGTGGCAAAGCTTCCAAAAAACAAAAAACTACGGACAATGCCCTTTGCTTGCCGAGTGAATGGATAACGTTTGAGGAAAAATGTAAATCGGGTAGAGGGTCCATGATACGATGCAATACAGTGATATCACCAATAACGATCGCTATCTTTGCCGGACCTTTGTCGTTGGATGATACGGAATGTATAACTAAGAGTGACGCTATGGAGCAAGATCACTGCCGTATAGCAGTAGATGATTGGATAAATTTAATGGCAAAAGAATCTGTGGCTAAATCAGTGCTGCACACCCGCAGGATGGTGCACGGGTTGTTTCTTAAGTTTATCGAAAATCCTAGAATCCATCAATCCGACTCGAACGAACGCAAGCTGTTGGATGCGTTGGGCAAAGTTCTAGCAATAGAGGATCATACAATTGATGTAACGAACCAGTTAGAGTATTTCACAAAAAATGATAAGCAAAAAGAACAACAACACCATCGACATTACAGAAGAAGAGAACATTACAACAGGTTTTAAACCCAATTTACATCATGTTACTTTACATTTATCCAATAAAATTCATTTCAGCCAGTGCTTGATAGTTTATAATCGATTGAGTTTTGAAAATAGAAACATATTGAAACTAACTAGCTTGATTGATCCATTTTTTGCTTACAGGGTTTCGAATCATATAATGGACTACTTGATCCACTCGGTGGAATGTTTGATATGGTAAGGGGATGTTTGCAACGTTGCTATGGAGGTTTGCATGCATATAGGGGAATCTGTCAAACACTTAGGAGAAGTGTGCAAAACAGCTATGGAGTGTTGCATCCAGCTATGGAGCGCTCGGTTGTAACGCTGTAGAAATTTATTCAAAAAAAAATTTAAAAGCACCGCGTGATGATTTAAATGTTTGGGTGATTAAACACATGTTTTAGGATCATCAGAACAAAATAGTGGTTAATCCGTAATAATATTTATTCGGACTAATTTTTTACTACGTCCTATTCGATTCAACACCCAATTCTACTATTTTTTTACATCATCAACATTTTCATACGTATTTAACAATGATGATTCTTGAGGGTACTATCAAAGTTTTGCAAGAAATCGTTTGACATAGTCTTTACTATTTTCTGGAATTTCATGCTGGTTCTTAGTGGGTTCTAAATTTAACGCGGGTGATTAAAGAATGGGGGTAATTTGATTACTAGGTAGGAGAACTATGATGCACATTATTGAAATATTGAAACATCATGTTTAACTATGAGGAAAAATGTTGCCGCAAAGAAGAAATAGTAGAGTAGAGAATGTAACAAAGAATATTGTTTAAATAGCAAATTCAATTTTCAATTTAATTATTATATTGCATGACAATACCAGAAACATATGTTTAATCACCCCAAACATTTAAATCATCACGCAGTGCTTTTAAAAATTTTTTTGGATGAATTTCTACAGCGCTACAACCGAGCGCTCCATAGCTGGATGCAAAACTCCATAGCTGTTTTGTACACTTCTCCTAAGCATTTGACATATTCCCCTATATGCTTGCAAACCTCCATAGCAACGTTGCAAACATCCCCTTACCATTTCAAACATTCCACCGAGTGGATCAAGTAGTCCATTATATGATTCGAAACCCTGTATATTATCGGTTTCTGAACCGGGATAGGTTAACGTTCCGTTGCGGATTCGGAACAGGACCAGGAACAGTTTCCTAGTTTTAGAAGGAATATATTCAAGGACCGATGTGAGTTCCTTATCAACTCCAAAGCGGGTATTTGTTCATGATTGGTTACAGGACCGGTATTGGTTCACTGCCAGTTCCAAAACCGGTATGGGTTTGCGATCGTGTTGCGGACAGATATAGGTTTAGTGTTAGTTCCAGGATCGGTATGGGTTCGTGTTCGGTTCGTGAACCTGTTTGGGTTCAGTGTCAGTCCTAGGACCGTTGTAAGTCCAGTATCAGTTATAGGTAAGTTAATGGCTCGTTATAAGTTCTTGATTTGAATTCGGTGTTCCGGAGCTGTTTCTTTGGCATACGCCTCAAATTAAAGGAGATCCATTGCTAGCCCTGCAACCGGGCCAAATCAACGGGCAAATCAAAATGTGTTAAAATAGTGCCAACACCATGTTCGAAACCCCTTCATTTTCGAACGTTCTGTCAGAATGCGTTTAGATTGCACCGGGTTGAGTTTGGTACTTCACATTTTTCGTCGCCATTTTTGTCGTGGCGGTGCTCGTGCTGTTGTGAAAAGTTTTCAGCAAATTTTACCCACCACCTGTCGTTCTACACCCATCGGTGGCTTTAGTAGATATTTCGGCATTCGTGTTTCCAAATTTGCATTCTCTCCGTGCCGTCTGCCCTCCCGAAAAGTGCCCTTGGCTCTGTGAGCTCTTGCCATACCACCCGACACTATCGCTGCGTATATTCGTGTTCGTGCGAAAGGAAGATAAAAAGAACAAGCAGCAACGAGACCCCCGGGCGGTCGAAAAAGTCACGGAAATCGACGTAAGCGTACAATCGCCGTATAAAAAGCCACATACACAGACACACCCGTGCCTCCAAAGCGCATCTCTTGCGAGAGCTGCTTTGCCTCTTCGCTGTACAGCGTCAGCTGTTTGCTTGCATTTCCGTCGTTTTCTCCCACCGACCAGAAGAAGAAGTATTTCTTCCAGATTTTTTTGAGGGGTGACCAACATGGCCTATTAGAAGAAAAAACAATGATGCCGCAACGTAAGGAACTAGTTTCACTTCCCGTCGCCGCCGCCGCCGCAGCCGTCGTCGTCGCTAGCGCCAGCACCCACCGTCGCAGCTGTTGCGCTGCCACCACCACCACCGCTACCCATACCCCCGTTCAGGTCCCTCGAGAAGCGAAGGGCTTAGTGTGCGTAAACGAAGAAGCTTTCGAATTGTCCTACTTGCAAGCTGTAGAGTCAGCCACTTTCCTCCATGGAGAAGAATCGCTACACCAGTCAGAATCTGTCCAAGGGGCAGATTTCTGAGACGAAGAAAGGTCAAGGTCAGTGTGGTTGTTGTTGTTGCGATGCCATATGGGTTGGACGGGTTTATTTACACTTCTTTCCGTTTCCGTTTTAGATGTTTCTGTTAAGTGGCCCCGACAGTCTAAGCGTCGTGGCGAACAGTCGGATAGTGCAAATAATCATCGCAACGGTGCAAGCACCGGTAAAGTACCCAACTCAAACAAGAACCGTAATCAAAGCAACTACAACTACGATGCTAGGCAACGGTCGCAGCGTGTTGGCCGGCCGGCAGATCAGCTTGCGCTCAGCGCTGACGGCGGCGACATCGGGACCGGTGCCCTGGCCGAAGAGCAACCGGCCGCTAGCGGAACCGCCGGACTAGTGCCACCGGCACGGCCGAACACGACGCCCACCGGCGCTCGTGGTGAACTACACTCAGTTTTTACACCAGGCTCGAAAAAGCAAAGCCTGAACCACTTGCTGAACTATCATTACGCACCGCGCGAACGCGACCAGCCGGTACGTTTCACGCGCACGGGCAACTTGCGCAAGCTGACGAACCAATCGCACGGCAGCTATAACAAGGAGCAGTTCCTGCAGGCCAACTGTCAGTTTGTGGTGCGCGCCGGGGAAGACTACGAACCGTTACTGTCCGCACCGGATCAGCTGGTGGACTGGGGCAAGGTGGAACAGATCCACGTGCTCAGCTCGGAGGAACCCCAGTGTCCGATCTGTCTGTACCCGCCGGTGGCGGCTAAGATGACCAAATGTGGCCACGTGTACTGCTGGCCGTGCATCCTGCACTATCTGGCACTGTCGGACAAGAGCTGGCGCAAGTGCCCCATCTGCTACGAAGCGATCCATCTGCCGGACCTAAGGTCGGCCGTTTCGAAACCGTTCCACGCGTACGGTACGGGAGAGTACGTAACGCTGCAGCTGATGCGTCGCGAGAAGGGCACCATGAAGGTGGTGGAGGTCAGCGATGAGCTGCCGATGGTGGCGGCCAATCACCGGGTGTTGATTCCGCACTTCGACGCGACCGCAGGGAACAGCATCCTGACGAAGCTGCTGCTAACCGACACCGAGCAGATGTTGAAAATTATGGAGCGCGAGCAGACGGAGCTACAGAATCAGCTCGTAACGGACGGTGCCGATGAGCCGGAGAATATGTTCGTCCAGCAGGCGCTGGAGTTGCTCGCGGAAAAGCGCACCAATTTAAAAGCGGCAAAAGCGATCGTTTTTCCCGTGGCGATGGAAAAGATCGTCCGTGGGACGTCCGTCTCGTCGAGTGGATCGGAAGAGGTCGGCGAGCAGCAACCGCAAGAAAGCGAGGAAGATAAGGAAGGATCCGTTGAAGGGTCGGCCTCCGCTGCACCGGGTAGTGGAGAAGGTTCACCGGACTTTGTGATTGACGAGGAAAGTAATTTCACCGTCGGGGATATCGACATCGTCCCGACGGCTCAGTGTGCGGGCGAGCATTTTTACTTCTACCAGTCCGTGGACGGGCAGCCACTGTTTCTGCACTCCATCAACAGCCGCATGCTGCAGACCATGTACGGCAGTCTGGACCGTAGCCCGCACCGCATCACGGGCCGCGTGGTGCAGAAGGATTCCTGCTCGATGGATGAGAATTTGCGCCGCCGGTTGAAGTACCTGGAGCATTTGCCCGTCTGCACGCAGTTCGATGTGGTTGAGCTGGACTTCGGGCCGGCTTCGGGTGGACTCGTGTCGGAGGAGGTACTGGGTCTGTTCCACGACGAGCTGTCCATGCGCCAACGCACCCGACAGAAGCGTGCCAAGGCGGAGCAGAAGCGTGAGAAGCAAATTTTTGAATTTAACGAACGTCAGCTCGGCAAGGCGATGGCACGATCCGCGCGCATATCGATTGATTCGACCAAACAGTTTCCTTCGGTAAGAGTGGATGGTAATTGATTGATTTGGACTGCTTTTTTAATGCTATCTTTGCTTGATCGTAGTGTGGATTTTCCGACTCTTACCTGGACGATCCATCACCGTTCGGTAGCAGCCCAGTTGCAAGCGATATCTCGAGCTCTCCTGGCTCCAGCGGGTCCGCGATGTCATCCTGGTCAAAAGTAAGTCAACAAGAAGCTGTCCTGAACCTTCTACAGCTTATACAATTTTTACCTTAACTCTCCTCTCTTTTAGATGGTGTCCACCCAACCCTCCTCCGGCCAACGTTGGCCCACCCTTGGTGGAGGAGGAGGAGGAGCAGGAGCGACGTCGTCAAACGCTCCGCCACCGAAGCTGGTACAGGTCACGGGGAGTCGCATGACCGCCTCAACCAGTAGCGCTTTCCGCACCGGTTGGCGCAACCCAGCAGCATCGTCCGACATCGAGGAAGATGAAACGGACGAAGAGCTCATTGCTGCCCGTGCACCACGATTCAACAACAATCTTGGCCGCGCGATCGAAGCAGCACTGGAGAAGAAAATTTCCCATCCAAACCAATCTAACGCCGGCGCTGCTGCTGCCGCTGCCGGTGCTTCGGGTTCGGGTGCTGCGGGAAAGCGTAAGAAAAATAAGAAAACTCTTCTCTTCGCCTCGGGCATGAATCTTAACTGATTTGTTTGCCCTCCCTCCCGCTCAGTTGGGTTTAGGTTGTTGCTATGGCAGTCAATGTTTCGCTTGTACGCGCGCATCGTTTTATTTGTTTTCCCTTTGTTTGTGTGTGTGTACAGCCTCTTGTGTTAAGTTTTCTTCAATTCCACACATATAAAGAATTATTTCTTGATAATTGGTTATCACTCCTGTATGTTATTTTTCGGTAAAACTTTCGGTAAACGTTCTAAATATTTTTTCTCTTTACAAAAAATATGTAATGTGTTAATGTATCGTCCTAATTCGTTTCAATAATAAGAGCGAGAGAGAAAGGGAGAGAGATAAAAAATGTTAATGGACGACAGTTTAATGCAAAACACTAATATTTAAATAACCGCCGCATGGTGTACGTTCGGAATAAAATTCCACTACACGCCCGTATAGGAATTTAGAAGTAACGCAAATATACCTTTCACGAATAGCAAACAAACAATAAAGAACGGATGTGAACAAAAAAAAACAAACAAAAGTTAACTTTCTTTCGGCACCGAATTCATACATATATCACACAAACGAATTTCCGTCATTTTCCACTGATAATTCCATTTAAAACAATGAATCGCGTTTATTTTTAATAATTTCATTAATCGTGCGAGTGACAGAGAGTGGAGGGGACGAGATACATTGCACTACGAGTTCGTCTTCAGTCGCTCCCTCATTTCCGTTTCCGTCCTTATCCAGTGCCTAAGTGCAGATGATTATTCAATGTGTGTGTTTTTTCTTCATTAAATCGATCTTTCGTTTTGGCAAACATCCGGCGGCCCTTAACCCTTAAATTGGCTGTCGCCATTGCAAAGCCTGCCTGCAAACGCGCGTGTCATGATGTTGTCGGGAAGGGAACTACTATAAAGTACTAAATTACGAAAGTTCATGCTCAAGAAGTTCAGTCAAGTGTGTACCTACTATTACTACTACAGTACGCACGTGGTACACTGCCGCGGGGGCATCCATAAACATTAACATTTAAAATGTGTGAAGATTTACACGAGTATCCGTCGCCTTACTATCTTACTTTGCTAGCGTGTAAGTGTGTGCAAGTATTGTTCGTTTTTTTTTCAATAGAATACGTGTTGACACTTTTTTTTTTCTTAATACAATTACATGCTAACAGGATTGTATGTTCGGTCGAATTCGGCCCTCTTTCCTTCTGCCTGGCTGCCGAGAACATTCGTGCCGAAGGAAGAAGATACAATTCGTCTCAAATCTCATGCCTCAGTCGTCAGAGACGGAGCTGCAGCAGCGTACGAGGAAATCACGTACGAAATAATATAAATTAGTATATGCTGTGTGTCACACGTGTCCTTTTCTGGTGGGGAAGGCGGCTGTTATTAGCACCCGGGTATTCCCCTACTTCTTATGCCGAATCCCCTCCCCCACCAGCCGAATCTCATTCTTCCTGCGAAGGAATTTCACTTCCTTCTTCTTCCTCGTCCGCTTCGTCGTACTCTTCCTCCTCCTGGTCGTTCGCCTCGTCACGCTCATCCGTATCCTCTCCCGTGCTGCGATTGGTCTTCTTGCCGCCGGCATCCGATCGCGAACGATTCCTACCGCCGTTCGATCGATCACTGCCCTGGCTCGAATCGCTCGACTTGCCATACTGCTCCATGTACTTCTGGTACTCTTCCTTCGCCCTGATCTCGGTCGCTTCCACATCGATGATCTGTACGCGCAACTGTTTCGTCTGTTCGATGCAGCGCACCTTCACCTCCATATACTCATCGGCCCGTTTATCCTCCCAGCAGGAATACTGTTGTGGAGAGAGAGATACAAGCGTGTTAACAATATAGATCAGGGGTCTCCAAACTACGGCCCGCGGGCCGCATGCGGCCCTCAAGAGCTTATAATGCGGCCCACGATGACTTTGCCAGAGTTAATATAAATATTACGTTATTATGACTTATTCAAATAAAAATGTATTTTTTTACTTTTCTTAGACAAAAATCAATCTTTAGTAACACGAAACTGTATTAGTATCGTTAGTATTTTGTTGTAAAAACGAGATTTAAACGTTCACTCATCATTTAAAGGAAGCTTCAAATGGCCCTCAATATAGTTATTTTTGAAGCAATGCGGCCCGCGAGCTGAAAAGTTTGGAGGCCCCTGATATAGATTACTAAGTCACACCCAAAAACACACTCTTACCACCATCGAGGAGGTGAACTGTGGCGTGTTTGCGTCGACCGATTTATCTCGAAAGTATTTCTGCAGCAAGCTGGAACCGTCCCGACGCCACAGACACACCTTCAGATTGTCCCGTATGCCTTCCTCCAGGTCCGCCCGGCTAACGAACAGCTTCAGGTAGCCGCTCTTGTCCGGAAAACTGCTCGCCGTATTGACGACCTTGCGCTGGATCGGTCTTACCGACTGCTCCGAGCTGGGACTCTGCTTCATCCGTCCCATCGAGCCCCCCTTCGATGTGGACGGTGATGTCTTGCTGCTGCTTTTGCCTTTGCGCCCGTACACACGCTGCGGTGTGGCGCCGGACTTTCGACCCCGTTTCGGTACCGGTGGAGTGGAGCTGCCACTACCCTCACTATCGAACCGACTATCATCATCATCGTCATCGTCATCATCGTCATCGTCGTCGTCGTCATCATCGTAGTCTTCGGAGTTGCGTTTTCTTCCAGCGCCACGGCCCTTGGCGGCGGGTTTGCGGCCCCGCTTGCTACTATTACTGCGACCGCCACGCTTTCCACTGACCATGCCGGTCAGTATGTCGCGCGTTTTGCGCTTCATCGCTTTCGGATCACCCTTTTCCGGTCGCCAGTCTTCCTCGGAGTCTTCGAAATCCGTCTCCTCGTCAAAATCGGAACCCTCCAGGGTTGTGGTCACCATTTCCGTTCTGCTACGCATCTTGGCTCGGTATTACGGAAGCACACAGTGAGAAGTTTCTTTTCTACAAAGTTTAAAAATTGAATTAAACACTGCATTAAAACACTTGCCAAACCGGTTAGCAATCTGTACCCGTAACCCGTACCCAAGGGGACAGTGGAGGAATGCAAGCAAATTCCTGTATTCCCGTTCTGGATTACGCTGCCCTATTTCTGTCGCACCGATGCTGCCGTGAGAACCGTCGAACAGCAGTTCAGATGAATGATGGACGGCACAAATATTCTTACTTTACAAGGAAGAATTGTTTAACAACCAGCTTTACATTGAGATTGTTCTCATACGCTCGGTTCGGGAAGCAATATTGCACAAAGATATACAAATACGGGAGCGTTTTCACGGATTTTTTTGTTTCATGTTTTTCAACGCAATTTTTTTATATTTATGGCATTTTGATGCCGTTTTTTTCAGTTTGACAGTTGATTAGCCCGTTCGAACCGGTTCGATTACAAGTTCAACCGGTAGAATAGAAATGAAATTGAAATACGATAAGAATAAGATTTAAATAAGGTTTTGTATTGATTTTGTTGCTGATATATGAATTGCGCACAATATTATCAATAACATGAACTTGTTTTAATGAAATAAAAGCAAAGTTGTTGGTTTAACAATGAACCGGTTTGAATGTATGCGTATCTCGGGTACTGACTGTATAGCGTAAATAGCTGACAGGTCAAAGACGCTCGTTTGTTTACATACCAACAAACTACAGTATTGTTGTTGTTCCGCTCGCTTTCCCACAAAGCCTTAACTAATCCTTTTCAACATAAACCTCCATGGAATCGTTCGAAATTTGCCGAGTTTGCATGGAAGAAGTTAAACACGTTTGGCCATTGTTTGAGCACTGCGGCAAGATCCCACCGGAGCTAACGCCAGCGACGCTAATCAGCGAATGCGCGGGTATTGCAATCGACCCAAACGATGGACTGCCCGACTTGGTGTGCGATAGTTGTCTTGAAGCGATGGCGATAGCTTACACTATCAGGCAGAAATGTATTTCCTCGGACAGAAAGCTCCGGAAAATACTGCTCCGCAGTAACGCTTGCAGTGTGCCACAAGAGGTGAAACAGCAGGAACATTCGACAGACGAAACCGTGGAAAGTGATCGAGAGACCGAATCATGCGAGGCAAACGCAGTCAGTGAAAGTTTGGCGAATGAAAAGGAGTCTAGTGGGGCGGACGAGGACTCAACATCAGAAAACGCTATCGAAATTGCGTTAAAGGAAGAATTATCTCCTGCGTACTTTGACGAGGAATACCTAATCGAAGCTACTTACACAGAGCAGCCCGAAGATGGTGACGGTGCAGAGCAACAAATCGCGGAAGATGAATCTAATGATGAGAAGCTTGAATTAGCAGATCTCGAACAATATCCACAGCACGGTGTGGAGAAACTGTTTACCTGCGAAGTTTGCGAGAAGCGTTTCACGACCAAGGGCAATATGAAAGCTCATGCGCTGCTGCACAGCAACCACAAACCGTTTAGCTGTGAGCTGTGCGGGGCAACGTTTGCCAAAAAGCATAACTACAACATGCACACGATGCGTCACGCCGGCAATCGAACCCACCCGTGTCCGGTGTGTGAAAAGTCGTTCGTGTGTGCGGTGAATTTGAAGAACCACATGCGCATACACTGGAGCGTAAAGCCGTTTCAGTGTGATTACTGTAGCAGAGAGTTTTGTCACCGAACGGATAAGGCACGCCATGAAGTTTCGCACACCGGCGAATATCCTTATGGGTGTGAGAAATGCCAGCGCAAGTTTTCCCGAAATACGAGCCTTACCAAACATCTGGTAAAATGCAACGGATCGAAATCGAAACATCCCAATTGGAAAAGAAAGTCAAAAATAGAACAACATACCGAATAATAAAAAGAAAACAAATACGTTTAGTATCGTATCATGAACGATCATCAATTAATTTTGAAGGGAAAATATCACAAGCAACAGAAAAATCGCTGTTAATTCTTCAACAATTGAGGGGCTAATTGAACGCAAATGCTGCAGTCTGCGCACTATCCAAGCTGTCACTATCGATTCGATGAATTTTCCATGCGATGTTTTTTCCCCCACCTCCTGTCAAACGCATAATACGGTCTGCGCCGTCCAACCGTTTTACCGAGCCGAAGGGAAAATAATAACATTCAAACCGTTAAGCTGAAAGGACGTGTCTGTTCGTTCGGTGCACTCATTGTGTTTTTATTGTGTGTCTATTGTTATTAAACGTTATCATTTTTAACTAAACCTGTGTGTTAGGTACGCACCACCCAGAAGAAAAAAAAAAGTTGACTGCACAAAGTGTATGCAAGATTTCCGTAAAGTTGAGTTCATTGTTCTCCATTTGCCGAAAGCTGCTCAGCGTAGCATGCGGTGTACGGTAGAGAAGTGAAAAGCAAACAACACGAAACATCTGCATCAGCTGGGTCATCATTTTGCAAACAGACACGCGTAACCAAACGCTTAGAGCACGTTTCTTGTGGAATGTAACCAAAGATTCGGTTGGAGATTGGTGAATTTTAAGTTATCGTTGCTAATTGTTTAAACAAATTATAAATCGCTGTCGTAGATTTGCGTGCGTGAGTGAGTGCGTGAGTGTGATAGATTTCCTGCAGTACGCTTTACGTAGCGCTGTTTCTATTTTTACTTTTCGTGAAGTAAAGAAAAGGGCTAGAAGAAAACCATTCAACACCTTTCGAACCGGTACCGAGAACGGGCGACGCAACGCGACGCTAGTGACGTCTTGGCTGAGCGGATTTTTATTTGAAACACACACACACATACCCGCGTCGGTGGGCCTGGTGCTGCGCTGTTACCACCGAATCGAAATCTCGCATCCCGTTATCAGCGAGGTTGGACGGCATCGACCGAAAGGCGCGCGCGCGCAAGACCGGCCAGTACCCACAAAGTCCAAAAATCATCCCCCACGTCCAGAGGGGTGCCTGCTTATCAGCGTGCGCCAGAAAGGTACCGAATCACCCATCCGAACATCCGAACTTCGGGCTTAGTGGTGTGACATTTTTGGTGCACATACGGTGATTAGTAGCTCATCCGGCACGCAGTGAAAGATTCTACGCGAAGCAGCAGCACAGCAGAGATATAGCAGCAACATGAATAACCTGATTGCGAAGGTAAGTGATGTGTAGTTTGGAGTGCCATTTTGATTCTCTCCCTCTCAACAGGTAGGCCATGATAGAAGAGCAGGAGTGTGTGTGCGTATGGTGGTGGCGTGATCGTGACAACCGATCGATTACGGCTACATGAGAGAGAAAGCCCTCTAAAAACGGCCCGCGGCTGTGTGGGACACTTTCTGGTGGTCCACACGATGGAACACTCATTATACTTGTGGTTAACCAGATGTTCATGATTTCATGGCACGACACGAAGTAATGCGTCTCGACGCTTTGCGTGCGTCATACCATCTGAATATCATTAAAAACATGCGTTTTTTTAAAGAAGGACAGACATTTAATTTTAGGGGCCTGTGAATCATGACGTAGATAGGTTTTCCACAACAACTTCAAAAACAAACACAGAATTCCTCAGACAGGGGATTAGCAACGAAAACAAATGAGTCACTCACGAGACGCGCAAGAAAAACAAATCTGAACGATAGCTTCGGTGGCTCGCCGCCAATGCGGGGAATGCGTTTTGCAGACTTTCTATCAACGGATGGTGTGTGTTGGGGTTAAATACGGCGTAGATCGACACAACAAATCGGCTCCCCCCCACACTACAGTCTGTCCTTCGAGCTATGGCCCCGTCGCGCAGCTGATGACCTCTCTGGAAGAAGAAGACAAACCAGCGGTTACGTGCGCCACCGTGTGCCACGCGTCTCTTGGTTCGCCTTTTATCGATCGTATCGTGTCCGTGAAGATCACAGAATAATGTAAAAAAGGGGAATGAGCGCTGTAGAATCATCTCGAAATGATTAATCAATGCATTCGCTAGTTGTTTGTCGCTCTGTGCAATGGTCCTAGTTCGATGACATTACGACAAGACATGAAATTGGTGCAAAGCGACTTTACAGAACCGGCTCCCGTACCGATCGATCCACTCGTGCGCGGTTGCAAAATGTCACGACGCATGACTAATCAGATCGGTTGATATGGCTTTGTTAGCAGTTTGTTGTTCCATTTCACACTCACCGGCACCGTGAAAGGAAACGGCTGAGCAGGTGCTAGGGAAGTTATTTCACTCCGCCGTTGTCTCCCATGGCTCCGGAAGTGTTTCCCTTGTTGGAACGGGGCAACGTCGGTCGATCGGTCAATGTTTGTGGCTCTTTTTTTCGGGGAGCTCTCTTCTGAGCTTATCAACGCTTCTTAATCGCTTACTAACCCCTTTTCGCTGGTGAACGATTCAACTAAGTGGAATGCAATTTTTAAACAGTAGGTAACGCATTCACAATCATTCCATTTGCAATTCCTTCCCGATCAAGGCCGGCAGGAAATGACGCGTAAGGAAAGTCAAGTTTAAGCAAACAATTGCCTTCGAGATTATGCATGTGTTTCCTCTTACCAGTCTGTTGCCCTCTTCGCCTAAAGTGCGACCGGGGGACGGTGGTGGGTGGGTCTCGGCCGGCTCTTATCAGTAGAATAGTTGCGGCGTAAATATTAGAAATACAAGTGCCCGATGCGTTTCTTCATAAAACAATTCGTGGAGCGAGCGGCCGTGGTTTGCTTAGCGGTTCCCCGACAAAGGGCAAGGGATCGACGCCGTAATGAAAAATTCGTCTTGATATGAATGTCGTTTTTACTGTGCAACAAAGTGTAGGTACACACTTATCTTTCTGCTTTGTGTTTGACCAATTTAGTACTCCGCCCCTTCAATCATTTGTATCGAGCGAAGCGGTAACTTTCCTCCGGCTTTCGTATGGAGCTGTTGGCTATGGTTTCACTCTCTCAGTATTCCCCATCCCACCGTCCAAAACGTGTACTGCATTAATGACATTTAGAAGATTTTTATTCCACGTGGAAAGATTTACGCCGTGACGGATTGTGCGAACAGTCATCATCAGACATCATTTCACGGTCACGTTCCAGACATACCGTGCCGTGTGACTTTGGCTATCGTTACGCAGCCCCCTCGTATACCTCGTGATCCGGCATCTAATTACAATCGAATGTGTTTTGTGTGGATTACAATAGTTTTGGTTTCTTTTTTCTCTATCTCACCTCTCTCTCCTCGCCCCTCCCGTTCTAGCAGAAGCGTCCCGATCCCGTGGCGGAATCACTGAAGCAGTTATTGAAGGTGAAGTGTGACGGTCGCTAAAAAAAATGTCAACCTTTCTTTATTTGCGCATTTCCCCGCACGTCGGATTTTTTTCCCTCAGCTCCTCTACACTTTTGCTTGCACACACAACAAATTATTCGGCACCGCTTGCTTGGTTGGGGTATTGCGTTTGAGCAGTAGACGGCACACTAGAGCTCTACACATCAGCTGCCTTTGGCTCTACGCCAGAGATCACGTTGCACATTGCACTTTGGGCAGATTGAGATCTTTTTTATGATGCAAATTGTACGAAAACCCCATTTTGGCGCGAATCGCATTAATAATTGCATTCATTACCACGCTTGTGTACCTGCTTTTTTGCGGTAATCACTTACTTACTCATATGCGCGCACAGGCAAGCTGCTTGGCAGCTATTTTTACTACTATTTGCATGACACTAAACCGCGCCATTCAATTGCTATAGGTGTGCAAAAATCCCGCGAGAGACACAAAACACGACATTGTGGTTGGGATCGACACAGATAGTTCCCACATTTTCATCTTCTTTTGAATGTTTCGTTTTAGAGAACAAAAAACGCTATACAATACAGGCTAAATTTCGCCCCCACTTCCCTATCGTAAGGGTTTACCCCGGCCCGGTTTGCCTTCTATCTATGCATATGACGGTCAATGACGGTTGGATCAATAATGGACAAAACGAATGCACCGGTACGGAGGATACAAAAAAAAAAACACACAAACGGCCGGAGAGTACCGGAGCCATGTTTTAGCGATTCACCAAGGCACAGCTGAAGGTTAGCGCGCCTCTACACGGACGAATCTAGTGTGCAGTGCTTAATGCATATCGGTCCATGCTGCCACTGTTGGAGTGTGCTGTACACGTCGATATACAGACGGTGGCGCTTATACATTTGCACGTGTAGATCGGGCGGCCGGTGTAATGGGTCCGTTATAACGGTCATAATGGTACATAATTTTAGCTTATCCTACAGCAAAAATTGTTGGTAGCCGTGTACGTACACTCGGGGCGGGCGGGGTGGCAAATTGCTGCCAGCATGTCGCATGTCGAACCCTTTGCCCGCGAGGTGTGTTAAATGTGCTCAGTTCCCTTGTATGACGATGAGCAAGTGGAACAGTAGGAGTAAAAGAAAATCAATAGTAGAATAATTTAAAGCAGAAAATTGTAGCCAGTTTGATGGGTCCAGCGCAGTTGATTTGCAATCAAAAGAGACAGGGAACAGATAGTTCATTGTAAATTAGACAGCTTTTATTTTGAATTTACATTTCAAAAAGATTAAAGGAAAAGTGAGATAAATATTGATATAATTTGAAATCATCCCGCTTTTCATTGTGTGCCGTAAAGGCACCCTATAATGGTTGCATTCAACATTGTTAGGACCATACGCCGAATCGCATCTTAATGATATTGAACAAAAGCAAACCCGCCATGCCTACTTTGTTTGTTTGCACCCTTTGATTGAATCAATAAACATCCCAAAAAAGCCCATTGCCGTGGCGAATCTTGCAGTCATTTTATTGATCCGCTTTCGCTGGGTGCCACGTGTTTTTGTTTACTTTCCTCACTTGGCCACCTGTCGGGTGACGGCGCGCGCTACGCTCCTATTCCGGCTTCGTTGCAGGCCCAGAAACGCTACGTCATGTATTACGATACGCCGCGAATCCTTTTGCTGCTGCCATGGCTGTGTTAGTATGTGTGTGTGTGTGTGTTAGTCTGTTGTTCCACCAGCGGACTGCGGAGAGGATCGCAGTTTCAGACAGCTGTTGTTTACACGGACTCCGAGCCCTTTAAGCGACCTGGTGGCGATGATGAAACCGGACGGCACGGAATGGCCAACAACAACCAAACACACACACACTCGGCTGCCTGCCAGCCCGCACGCAACGCAACCTTTTTGGCAGGCAAAACGCAAAGGAACAACAGCGCAAGCAGGTTGATCGGCTCGACCGACCGATACCCGACGGCGGTGCTCGTCTACCCGAACCTGCCTTGCCACGAACGGGCACGCATGCGTCGACGGGGTTTCTTCGGGGTCGAATGGCAATAGTGTGTTTGCGGTGCATCGTAACCTATCCACCCCGGAGGTGTCTCGGTTGAAAGGTGTCTAGAATCCATGTTTGTTTTCCGAACACACACAGTCAGGCCTGATAAAGTGTAAAGTGACTTGCAGTTGTTAGGATTAGCATAGAAATATGTCAAGGAGATACACGATTGATTAGGTGTTCAGGAGCGGCTCAGTTTCCGGATACTTTGCCAAAGCAATCATCACCATCTGAAGGATTTATAAAGTGTGTTTGAGCTTTTACTTATCTCTGCTAGCGCTACTCTCAACAACAACTAATCCACGACAGCGTCAGCGCAATACTTTTCCGCATGGCCGCCGTTTGCCAAAGATAGAGCCTTGCGATCGATTTTTGCCAAATATTCACCTTTTTGCTGCGACAGACAGAGGTACTGCGGTGTATGTGACACGCTCGGCAGTTCTTTCTACACCATTGGATCGAATATATCGTAACTGCGTTCACTGTTTAATCAAGGAGGAAACAAATCATTAGCGTTTCACTATACCAGCCAATATACTGATACTGAAGGACACCCCGGACACCCACTGCTGTAACCTTAGAAAAAAAACACCTACGTGACCGTGTGTGAATCCCCACCGAGACACCAACACACGGCAATTACACACACGCGTAGTACAAAGCTTTTGCAAATTGCGGATTGGGTGTGACTCGCCAGCAGCAAACCACACACACTGATTCCTTCGCTAAACCTTAAGCTTAGCTTCCTCTTAAGTTGTCTCATTTGTAGTACGGCTACGGTAGGTTTCATAATAGCAGCCGCCATCGGTATTCCCCTCGCTCGCTCCGTATATTTTTCCCCACAAAACCACTCAAACGTTCCATACTAATGATAGTTGTCTGTGTGTCTGTGTGTATGTTCTCTTTCCCTTCACCATCGCAGGCCAACTCTCCCACGGAGATGCGGGACATTGCGGCTCGTATCTGTCGGGACTATCTGACCGGTGCCTGGAAGACGATATCGGCCGACGAGCTGCAGCTGAAGCGCATCAGCGGTGGACTCTCCAACTTCCTCTACTACGTCAGCCTGCCGGAGCATCATTATTACGGCAACAACAACAACAACAATGGTGGCAAGAAATCGCATCCAAACTCACGGCGAGGCTCGTTCGCAACGGATCACCATACCGTGACAAAGACGGCAACAAAGGCACGAAATGGAAGCAAGCGGGCACGAAAGGATAGTGGCGCCAGTTTGCTAGAACCGAAGGAGGTAAGCCACGAGACACGATGAGCGAAAGGATACGCCGGGTACAGTTGCAGGCACCGCAGAGGGGAAGGATGCACAACAGCCTCGCGTATTAGAAATTCCTTTTCTTTTCTGGCTCCTTCCATCATGTGCCTAGGAAGTTACGTATTAATTATTA
The DNA here is from genome assembly GCF_016920715.1 of Anopheles arabiensis. Taxonomy (NCBI): domain Eukaryota; kingdom Metazoa; phylum Arthropoda; class Insecta; order Diptera; family Culicidae; genus Anopheles; species Anopheles arabiensis. Next base: position 3,321,479 of record NC_053518.1, read on the forward strand.
TCTTTACTACTGTCGCGCCATTGTGTCGGCGGGGGCAGGCATTGGCCGATCTTTATCGATGATCAAATTACTGACGATGCTGCAGGAGGGCGCGAATCAGAATTATCATGCGACACACAGGCCTTTAACTCTGGCCATTGTACTGACAACGGTGTGTCTTCGCAACAGTGTGTCTGCTCGTTACGAAGCAGCAGTTCAGGGCTGTGGTAATGCCAATTTACAGCCGATTACCAACGAATAGATAAGATAGGGCAAATATCTATTACGTTTCGCATCGGTGGCAAAACGGTTCCCAAGGTCTTCATTTGCAAAGGAGTGGAAAAGAATTTTTAAAATCTTGATATAATTTCGATTTAATTTGATGAAATGAACGCATTCTTTAACGTGCCCTTTTTCAACCTCACGTGTTGTAGGTGCTGCTAAGAATTTACGGTCAAACGCACGGGGAACATGCGCTGGAAACGATGCTCACCGAATCGGTCGTGTTTACGCTGCTGAGCGAGCGCAAGCTTGGCCCGAAACTGCACGGCATCTTTCCGGGCGGCCGCATCGAACAGTACATACCGGCCCGGGCCCTGCTGACGGCGGAGCTGAGCGATGCAAAGATATCGCTAAAGGTAGCGGAAAAGATGGCCGCCATCCACAGTATGGACATACCGGTGTCGAAGGAACCGGACTGGATCTGGAACACGATGGCCCGGTGGCTGAAGGGCATTGCCGGAACGCTGGAAACGATGGAGCGCGATCGGGCGAACGGCAACGTGAAGAAGGCCGGTGGTATCGGGGATCAGTCGGGGGAAGAAGCAAACATCATTACCACGATGGATCTGGCGGGTGAGGTCGAGTGGTTGCGATCGGTAATTGAGAGCGAAGACTTTCCGGTCGTCTTTTGTCACAACGATTTGCAGGAGGGCAACATACTGCTGCGACAGGATTATCCCACAGTGAGCGAACCTAGCTTCCGCGAATGGTAAGCTAAGCTAAAGGATGTGCTGGATTTCCGCGACACAAACATTGATGTATCTGTTCTGTTTGGCTTTCCTTTAGCACAACTTTGGACAATTTCGATGAATCGGCCCAGCTCGATTCACACTTCAGCAGCATCCTAATATCGAACGGCGGTGTGGTTTCTAGCAATGAATCGGTATCTCCATCCGATGGCAACATTGGTCTCAATCGCAGCTCGAGGTATGCAGGGGAAAGTCTTTTGTTTCCATCGCATCCATTCTTAAAGAACCTTGCCTTACATCGCTCTATTCCATTTCAGAAAGCGATCGCTGGATCACGATTCGATGGAGAACGATCTGGACAATACGCGCGATTCGGTGCTAAGTGGCAACTCGCAAGCCCTGTCGGACGCAAACTCTTCCACGGACGGCGAGCCGGAACTGATGATCATTGACTTCGAGTACTGTGCCTACAACTATCGCGGGTTCGATCTGGCCAACCACTTCCTCGAGTGGACGTTCGACTACACCAACACGCAGTCGCCCTACTTCTACCACAAGCTGGACCAGTACCCTACCGCCGAACAGCAGGTAAGGAACGGCCTCCAGCCTCGGAGACACCACAATAGGCGGCGCAAGCCCACCATCATCAGCGCACTCGAGCTCGGCTCGGCAGGTGGTCAGGTAACCGGCCGAATCGTGCTGCGCGCCCTCCGTGCTTTTTGCTCTCTTTTTTGCGTTCTTCTATTGTTTTTCTCTTCAGTTCTCGTTCTCGTCCACCACACTGGTGCGTGGTGCGTGTGCGGGTTGAGTGAAGGCCTACCGGGCACTTCCACCATGCCGCCACACGAGCACAAATGCCTAGAGAGCGCCAAGTCGCGTACCGGAACCAAAAGAAACTCAAAACTCATTAAAACAGGATAAAGTATTTCTCTGGTCCAGCAGCAGCAGCGCGTCATCTCGTCCTCGTCGTCGCGCGGTACCTCTCTCTAGTCGTACCGCCATCGAGCATCAGTAATGGTTTCTTTCGTTTTAGAAAGGGGCCCGGAATGCCGGAGCCGATTTCTGCGTGCGCGCGCTCTCTCTCTCTCTGTAAATGTGCGAGCGCGTGCGGCGGGTGTGTGTTTTGCATCTGCGGTGTACCAGTGACTAGGAAGTAGGGTTCTGGGCAGCGGCAGCAAACCAAGCAAAAACACACAGACACACACTCACACCGCGAGCAGCTGAGCCCGGCTGATCGTCCGTCCGCTCATCCTTCACCGATTTGTACCAAAAGCGAATCTACCAAAGTAGAGTTTGTGTGTCAAACCCATTTATCATTTTTCATGTTTTCCCCCCCGTTTCATTCATCCGCGCACCTCTTGTGTGTTGTGAGTGTTGTAATTGTACTTTCTCGTGGCGTTTATAGTCGTTCTTACGGCCCCCCCCATATTGTATTTCAATCCTATGTTCACTCACAAATCTTCATCCCCACGATGTTGTTCACAAATAATTTAAAGAAATAGAAACACACACACTCACACAATGAAAAGTCGAATGAATGAAAAACTTGTTGTGCAACTTTTATAAACTGTAGCCTCTACTTCTCAAGCCTTTGGTTTTTGTGTTACCCTCTTGTGACGATCACTAACGTATTTGCTGTGGTTTACTTTCAATTTTTACTCTCTTCCTCTAACGAACGAACGCCAAAAACAGGAAAAGTTCATCACGCAGTACCTGAGCCACTTGTCGCCACCGATGGAGGATGGGCTGGAGATTGGCGACCGTGATGATTCGGCCGAAGAGGAGGAACGCTCCAAGTACGGTTCGCTGACGGGCAGCGTTTCGGAGGAAGAGGTCGAGCAGGTGCGCCGGGAAGTGCAGTGCTTCACCATGGCGTCCCATCTGTTCTGGAGCCTGTGGGCCATCGTGAACGTGTATCAAGAGATCGAGTTTGGCTACATGGTAAGCGGTTCGTCGCTGTTCAACGTTGACACACACCTTTCTAAAAATGGTTTGTTCTGTCGCTTTCCCCTCCACAGGAGTACGCCGTTTGCCGACTAAAGCAGTACCAACAGGCCAAACAGTGCTACATCGAAACGACGATGCCCAACGGCGGGAACGGTTGTCCGGGCGAGCAGACACCACCGGTCGATCCGGAGAAATGAGCTGCTGGTCCAAACCCTGCGTAGCCTGGTACATATGCCGGAAGGGTGATGTGGTGGGGTCTCCGTTTTGAAACTGAGACTGAAACTGAATCTCATACCCCGGTCAGTTACTGCAACCGTTTGTGAAGAGGCTGCAAAATCAAAGAATGTCGGAACAACTTTCCCTTCCACGGGGGAGGTGGTTGTGTGTCTGTCGGAACTCATTGGCTGTACAAGACTCTCTCGGATCCTATTAACCAGTAAGCGGGCGTGCGATCGAAGCCGTGCGCACACATACAAGAAACCCAATCTGATCCAGTCTATAAATTATGAATGGGCGAACTTTATATCGTTCCGGCTCCGTTTTCCGCTTTTTGTGTCAAACGACATTTCTAACCGCGTCAAATACCAAGCACACACACACACCCACACAGCCTAACTTGCTGCTGCTCATTAACGGTAACGGGCGCGGAACAGAGAGTTAAACGTGATTTCGATTTTAAGCAACGCACGCGTGACCAGTTGTTATAGGAAGTAGAGTTAGAGGAAGCGTTTGTTGCCAACCATTTTGTGGAAAGGGTTTTGCGCGGGTTGTGCAGTAGGCTAGGTTAAGGAGCGTCCAGAGAATGCCCAGTCCAGTTGCGTATGATAAGGTCGTCATTTTAGGTGAAAACAGTATTAGTTGCCCATAGCGCGCGATGCTAACGAGCTGTGGTGGTGTATTGTTGCTAGACAGACGTGTGTACGACGTACGTGTACGGTGTTATCCTGTAGGGTATATTGATTCACTCCACAACGAAGCTGTTTCTATTATGACTATTTATTTGAGGTTGTTTTGTCTTACGTATACTTTAGAGTCGGATGTGTACAAACGACACTCTCCCTGTCTGGCGCGCTGGCCCCACCGTTTTCAATGGCGCAAAATGGCGTCGTTTGTGACGTTCGGTTTTGCGCAAAGAGTGAGAGAGAGACATATTCTATCTTTACTACTACTACTACTACTACTATTCCTTCACTCACATCCTTTTGGAATGGGACGAACAGAAAAGACTAGGAAAGAAGGTGTGATATGACGAATTTATACCGATAGTAGTAACTTGTCTAACTTAGAGCTGCTGTGTAATGTCGTTCTTAAAGAAACCGGGGGGAGATTTTTTATAAGTTTTATTTTCTTTCGCAATAAATGTGTAACATTTTGAGTTTTATGTTTTTTACTATTTTCTTATTTTGGGACACACTATAGTTGACCATATATAGTAGATCCTAGCGAAACCCGTGTGATGTGTATAAATGTACTCGCGTGTAGTGATGTATGATGTCTGAAAGGAATGTAGTAGAACCGACCTAACGACTGAGATGTTTTTGGGTAGAGACCGATGGCAAAGGTTTGATGAAACATAGAGAAAACGGTATGTTAAAAGCGTAGCAAAAGGCAGCGGAATGTTCCGGAGGAAAAAGAAAACTCACTTTAAAAAAGCGCCTAAAAATGCACACACCACGTTGTGTAGAAATTCCCAAGCATAATCGAAACCCATACACGAGCTATACTGAATGTCACATACAAAATCAAACTTCTTTTCGTTATTCAAAGCTATACGTAATTACATATATGCTGTTTAGGTGGAGTGTGAGAAATAGGAAGAGAGCAAGTTGAACGTGTTTGGCCAAGTGTATTCGACGAACCGGTAAAACAGACAAATGAAATTCAAATTCAAATGCAATGTTATCGTATGCTCGCATCCTGTTAAGATCACACCGCATACAAAACAGGGCCTAATGTGTAGCACGTTCAGCGATCGTTCAAATTTAGGGCCGTTTATTACGTAGCTAGCGCTAGAATTAAACTTTTTGCACCATATTTAGGAGACCGCGCCATGTTTTAACTGGTAACGATCGTCTTAAAACGCCAAGTGAGAAGAAACACCCTTATGCATCGCGTCGTAATGTAAACGGATTTTAGTAATGTAATTAGAGAGAATCTACTCACGCTCCTTTATCGCTATATACAAATAAAATCACCTTTTCAGTACACCTTACACACCGATGGATTTGGAGGAAAGATTTTCGACTTTTATCGCGCTTGTTGCGGCTTCTATCGTTCCCCCGCATGGGGAGGAGGGTCTTTATCGCTTCCACAGTGTCGTGTGTTCCCTTCCCACATCGGTGTTGTGAATCGCCGATGAATCTTTGACCCGTCATACTGGGGCGGGTTAGCTGGGGGTATAAGCATTCATTAAAAGCTCTACACCATTCAGTGTTCTTTCTTAATTCGTGGTGACAGCACGCTTCTAACGTTCTGGAAGTTCGCTTAAAGTACAACACCGTTTTGTACACCGTTTCTAGTAAGATTGAGTTTGAAGAAATCCGTATAAGAAAAGGGTAGGGCAATATTCATATTTTTCTTATTGGTTGAGGCTTGTTCTTTCTGTCTGATTAGAACTTGTTTGCAAGTTCTTACAATTCGCGCACTTGTTCAGAAAAAAACAGGAAAATTCCAAAGTTGTGAAATAGTTATCAGAGGGCAATAACAAACTTTACAACGATCGTGCACAGAGTTCGAAGTGCATCAACTCTACGCACCGAGTTTAAAGTCATGCTTTTAGCGCGCACACACACACTGACACAATCATCAACACTGCACGCTAGTGACGTACTGCGCTAGTAGTGGTGATGATGTAAAATTGCGTTCGCGTTTTACATCTCAGTGGCCTGCCTCGGCCCACTTTGCTTTCATTCATTGCGTAGCGAGGTTGTTGCGCCGAGTGGTCCGCTGGTGCGCCCGCAATCTTTTTGCCAGGGTTTACACTGTGTGTGTTTGTGTTTGTTTGTGTGTTCCGTTTAGTGTAGTAGTATGGTTACAGCGCATTTCGTCTACCGATGATTTGCAAAAGATTATCACCTATTGCTGCCAGCTATCGGGCCGTATTTTTGGATGGTGGGGTTGATAAGAGCATCGCACGCAACCAAAGCATCAACAGCAACAAAAGTGTGCTGCCATTGTTTTACATTCGTCGTGAACTATGTTTTTCTTCTGTGTGTGTTTCACCAGCTGTCAAAGTCGCACGTAAACAAACGGCACAGCGAGACTACTGCCAACTGGTACAACCGGCAAGTGGCAACGAAAAGCCGGCAAATATGAGCGAATTCAACACAATTGCACGGTAAGTGTTTCATTTTGTTATTTAATGCAAAACGAGCTTTGGAAATATGTGCTTACTTGAGCAAGAAATTCTAAATATCCAACGGAAACAATGACCAGCAGCCTAAAATATCGCACAATTGGTCTATGCGATGTTTTAAGGGTGCTTTCTATTCGGACGGGTTGTTTCAAATTCAAATTTTAATAGCACGTGCACGTGTACTCAAACTGACCGTTATGTATTCTTCCAGTCCTTCGGCGCACGGACAACTGTTGGACAATAAAACCCTGTTTCCTGATCCACCTGCACGTGGCCCACTGACCCGGTACCGGAAGCAAGCTTCCATCGATTGGCGCAAACTCAAGCTTTCCTTTCACGATGAACCGTCCCTCAAGCTGCAGCACCGGGTGTGGGAGTTTGCCAGCAAGCACCCACTGTTCGCGCACCCGACCGGCACGCTAACGATGGACGAGGAACGCCACCTAGCCACCAAGCGCATGTACGTGGTACAGAATGAGAAAATGTTCACCATGGTCGACTATCTCGAGCGACCCGATCTGGCCACCATTTACCACCAGGCGTGGATTGCGTACGAACCGAGCATGGCCGTGAAGTACTCGCTCGGGTTCGGCATGTTCCCGTCCGTCATACGCACGCTCGATGTGGGCCGGCTGGACGAGATCGTGGAGGGCAACGAAACGGGCAAATATTTGGGTGCGTTCGGATTGACCGAAATAGCGCACGGTACCAACGCGAAGGGTATGCGCACGACCGCTACGTACGATCCGACGGCCGGGGAGTACGTACTGAACACGCCCGACTTCGAGGCGGCTAAATGTTGGATCGGAAATCTAGGCAAAACCTGCACGCATGTGATCGTGTACGCTCAGCTGTACACTGCCGACGGTAAGCACCACGGGCTGAACGCATTCGTCGTACCGGTGCGAGATCCGACCACACTACAAGCCTACCCGGGCGTAACGGTCGGTGATCTAGGAGCGAAGGCGGGACTTCAGGGCGTGGACAATGGATTCGTAATGTTCCGCCAGTACCGTATTCCGCGGGATAATCTGCTCGCGCGCACGGGAGACGTGAACGAGCAGGGCGAGTTCGTATCGCCGTTTAAAGATCCGGCCAAACGGTTCGGCGCTTCGCTGGGTGCCCTCTCCGGCGGGCGCATCGGCATCTGTGGCATTGCGAACGTTTACCTCACGAAAGCGATCACGATCGCACTGCGCTACTCGGCCAGCCGCAAACAGTTCGGACCGGACGACAGCGAGGAAGAGTGGCCGGTGCTCGAGTATCAGTCGCAACAGTTCCGACTGTTCCCGCACCTTGCCAGCAACACTGTGATACGCGTGTTTAACCTTTGGTTCGCGAAGGCGTACGGGGACATGCAGCTGAAGATGTTGGGGGGAGAGAACATTGGCGCGACCGGGATGGAGGTGCACGCGCTTTCATCCGCTGCCAAGCCGGTGTGCACGTGGGCCGCCCGGGACGGTGTGCAGGAGTGTCGGGAAGCGTGCGGTGGCCACGGATACCTGAAGCTGTCGACGATTGGCGATTTGCGCGGCAATAACGATCCCAACTGTACGTACGAGGGTGAAAACAATGTGCTGATCCAGCAAGCATCGAACTGGTTGCTAAGCGTCCGGGCGAAGGGTTGGGACAAGTTTGCCGAAGTATCCCCGCTCGGTTCGGCCCAGTTTCTTGCGCAGTATGCTGTGCTCAGCAGTAAAAGGGCCACCTGGGCTGGTCCGTCGGATGCGGCATCGATTGCAAGTAAGTGATTGGGAAAGATGTTGGGCAAAGAGCTTGGAGAGAATAAGAGATATGATTCAATATGTTGCAACAGATCAACTTGAGGCACTCGACTGGCTAGTGGGCTACCTGTTGGAGGAATCCTTCCAGAAGATGTCAGCGCTGAAGCGGCACGGAAAATCCACCTTCGAGGCTCGTAACGATGTACAGTCGTTCTTTGCGCGAACGCTTTCGATCGCTTACGGAGAGGTAAGACGTAGAACCGTTTGAAGTCGTTCAGTTAGAACCCTACACATTTGTGCTCTCTTTTTAGCGTATGTTACTGAACGTGTATGCAAAGTTCCTGGCCAACCTTGAGGCCGGTCCGGAACGATCCGCACTGGAGCGGCTCGGCTCACTGTACGGTGCCGGAGCGATCCTGCGCCACGTAGGCGTCTTCTACCAGGGTGGATACTTTGCATCCCAACCAAACGCAATGGCACTGTTGCAGCAAGCTGTGCTCGACCTGCTGCCAACGATCAAGCAGGACGCGATCGCAATAGTGGATGCTATCGCACCGCCCGACTTCATCGTCAACTCACCGCTCGGTATGAGCGATGGTGACGTGTACCGGCACATGGAATCGGCGGTCATGCAAGCGCCGGAAGCGCTGGAACGCCCCAAATGGTGGCGTGACGTGGTGCATCGAGATTACATCAAATCGAAGCTATAACACAATCCTAAGACAAGATATTGCTGCTGCATGCTGCTGGGAGCTTCCAGATTTTATGGAATTACTCACCATATGGTTAGCTGGGAGGGTGACAATTACAGCAAACTAATTTTTATTTTTATTTTACTACGGACACATACCTTTTTTAGCTTCCATTGTATTAGCAAAGCTCCCATCGAAAGGGAAACCAATAAAAAAGAGAACAAACGCACAGGAGGGTACATGGGCGGGCTGCGGGTTTTACTACTGTAACAATACGCGTCATGATCAGTGTTTTTGTGCGAATTTTATATCACCGCAAACGCGCTAACAAAACAAAAAAGGTAATAAATTTTTTGCAACACTCTTACCGATAAAAAGAAAGCCATAAGAAATGTAAAAAGCGCACGCGTTTCGACTACCCCACGATTGTGCGCCTGAAGGCAGAAGAGGATGATGGGACCCGATGGTTGCGCCCACTTTCGCATAGACTTTTACTAACGCATTCCGTAAACAAACCATAAAACACCGATTGCTTTGATCGTTTCCCGGCCAACCCAGGCCGGTGTCCTTTTTTGTGTTTACGATTCATCTTTTTACCGTCCTTTGTTTTTGGAGGCTGTTGGTTTGGAAAATGGGCCCACGGTAGGGTACCCGTGTGTGACAAAACCAGAAGAACCAACCGACCGGGGGTAGCTTCTCAGCCGTTCTCGCTACCTTCTCGCCGTAAAGGACGCGCAGCTTCTGCAAAAGGAACCGCGCCGGTGGGTGGAGATTGTTTACGAAAACTATCAACCAAGTGGAAAAGGTAATGGGAATCGATGGTCGGTAGCCAAGGTAACAGGATCGGTAAGCGGGAGATGCTCGAATACAGCACAACAAGAGCACTGTTACTGCACATAGTAGGGTAAGAACAGTTGATACAAAAACAAAAAACGACCCGATGTCCCTGCACCATCACCAGCAATATAACATTGACGGAGCATTTGAAACAATTTTATTCGCAGCTTCCACCGAATGGTGAAAATTAGATTTACTGCACGCTCCGACGGGACACGCCCAGGTACCGACTTGGAAACCCTGAGACAGGTCAATATAATGAGATTTCAACTGGGGCAAGTGGCCGTCTTCTGCTGCTCTGTTTGCATACGACGTCAGGCATGCGACAATCGGCCGCCCGAAGTCGTCCAAAACAAAGCATGTCCAGCTCCTGCTCCTGCCGGGATGGCCGAATTGGTTTTATGGTTTTACGATCTGTTTACGTTCGAAACGACAAACCCACCGCGTGACGCCCGCCCCAGGGGGAAAATTATAGTGCAAAAGGCAAACCCGTGATGCCTCTATTACCGTGCGCGCCTGTCGTCACCTTTTGGCGAAATGAAGAACAGAGCCTGCCACCAGCAACATAAACCTTTGACCGCCGCTCGGTGATCAGCTCAATTAGCTGACCCTGGATGATGATGGTAATCCTGGGACGGGAATTTGCGACCGATGCGAAACCTTGACCAACCAACCTTACCCTAATTCCCAAGGGATAAGAGTCGGTTAAGGGACACCGTTTACCTGTTGACTTTGGGCGAAGGGGAAACCTCCGACTGCGTGCGAATTTGGGTATAATTTTTATAATCCTATTACCGTTTCCAGACCCCAATTTGGCACAACACAAACAACTAGCAGCAATAGCAGAGCTGCGGAACACGCGGAACTCTGCCTTTATACAGGGCCAGACTCTCTGAGCGTCGGCAAATCCAGAGCCCTTTTCCAGCCGGTGTCACAGCGCGGTGCAATTAAAAATGTTAGGCAATCGTAAGGACGTAAGTTGACGTAACTTCGGCGCGTCCTACTGTTTTCGCGATCGATTGTGATCGTTGGGCAATAAAGTGCTACGAGCAGGTGCCGGCCCCTCAGACGGAAGTTTGAAGTCCTATTACGTAAGCAGTCTAGAATTGCTGACGGACGTCTGATCGGCAATGTCCAGTCGGAGCAAATTCAGCCAGATTCAATGAATGGACATTAAAACCGGAGACAGTGAGATGACAGTGATTTGCATCAAAAAGAAGATAACAATTAAATCAGGATTTTCAGCCGCGACTCCGATCAAGAATTTAATACGCAAGATTTTGAAACTCCACTCTGTTTTCAATACGGAGATACCGAGAGTGGCTTTTATATTATTGTACACTTCAGAAAAAATCGTTTAATGTAATTTCCAACAGAATAATGAATGAGTAACCTGCAGGGAAAACCCTCATTCAACCCACAGGAACGGAAGTTTTTATAGGATCATTGTTTATTGAGGAAGTTTGTGAATGACACACGAGCCACTTCCTGCAGTAATGTTGTAAAAACATATAACTTTTGAATCCATTGGAAGTAAAAAAAAGTGTCATAGGATACGATGAAATTTGCTGGAATTTCTGGCTGACAAGGCATTCAAAACTATCCAACAAATCGTGTAAACGTTAATCCTTCTATTGGATTGTGGCTGCGCCCTGCTGGCGACCAGCAAGCTTAGGAAATGGATTAATGCGCTATCCTCTTTTCCTACAAGTCCTGCCCACCTCAACTGTACCTCAACACAGGGAACATGGAAAATCCCACCCGTCGCCTGAGCCCCGTCGCAGAGGGTTTTTACGTGGACAATTATGAATTAACTGCTTAGCCAAGCGCTCCAGGATAGGGCCCAGTTTGCCAAATGACTTGCAAACGTAACACGATATCCAGAGGCTGACTACCCTACGCTCAACATTACCCCAATGGGAATATGGTGCCCTGTGGCTCTGTTTAAACAGGAGGTCAACTTTTACTACCCTCCGGAGGCAGACAATCTGATGCGATCTGCGAGACTGACCGATCGCTCTGGCGACTGGACTGGGTGCATTGGCAGGTAGGGACATCGCCGGCACTACCCACGCATATACCTGCCAAGACATGGGAATAACCCTTTGACCAGTCTACCAGTCTGCTGTCTCGACGCAATTCAAGATCGGGGACTGCTAATCTTAGGGATGTGTAATTAAGTTACCTTTAGCTTACTACCTTTGTTTAAAAGCGAGATGTCCTGCACTCTGTTCAATCATTCCACCGTGAACGTTCCGAAGCGTTACAAGTACTCTCCGTCCAGCTCCGTCCGTAAAGTTCAATATTTTGGTAAACCATCATGGCAAACATATCGCTGCAAGGACACCAGCAAACTACAACTGCAAGTGCTTGTACAAATGAAGCGTATTATGGAGCAACCACAACTTACCAGCAACAACAACAGCAACAGCAGCAGTACAGTGGGACCAGCTACTACAACAATTGTGCATCTTCAACATCCCAGCAGACGGGCACGTGTACTGGAGTGTACTGGAACGGCCAATCCAACGGATACACCACGAACAATCAGTCTGCTGGATACTACAACACCGGTTCTTCTGCATCTACATATCAAAGATCGCACTGGAACAACACGCACCAACGTCAATCGAACAGCGAGTACTATGGCCAGCAGCATGAAATGGCTGTTGCTAGTGGCAACCGAAGCACCGCGAAACGAGCCTATCCTGCCTCGGCTGCACCTCTGCATGACATTACGAACAATCAATATCCGGTAGCAGAGCAGCAGGCCAAGCGAAGGAGAATTGCAACGATCAACGCACACTCGGGAGGAACCTCTCATAACGGTGTCTGCCGGAAGCCATCGATCAGTGCGTCCGTGCCATATTCCACCGATCCTACGCGAAAAGTGCGAATCGAATCGATTTTCCGCCACGTTGAGCTTCTAGCGCAGAGTTACTGGCAAACGAGTGGGCCAACGACAGCGTCCACCCTCAAACCGGCGACCGTAGAGGCGCTCGAGTGTACCGTATAGAAGTTTTCGTGTGAACGGAATGTCCGCCAAGAATCGCTTGTTCCTTAATAATGACGCAATGCCTCGATGGGACCATTGCAGTTGAGTAGAAATTAACTGTATTTAGTACTTAGACCAGATTAATTTAAGGAAAAAGATGCAATATCTAAATCAATAATAAAATGATAGGGTTTATATAATTAAAATTCTTACTGTTGTTGGGTCCATATGTTCGACTTCTTGCAACCACACGCACTTTCACCCCAGTAATGGTAAGGATAAGCTAATCCTTCACATCCGCCCGGATCCGATTCAACTTGGAAGTGGAACTATTTTTCTGCGAATCGTTATAACGAGCCGATCCTTTATTTTCCACTCGATCGATCGTAGCGCCATCCTACGCTTCCGAGAATATTATTTTCGCACCGTTCCGTCTCTACCCGCTGGCAACACAGCAATCTGCCTAGGTCAGTCACCGGCGCTGCTTCCACTGCTGCTGTCCTTTTGTTATCGCGCACGATATTGAATTGTACAAAATTCTATTCATTTCCCCGGTAACCGTGCATTGGCTGCTCTCTTCACTCTCTCAAGGAGCAATGGCTGCACTGCTTGCTTGTGTAGGTGCTGCTGGGATCGAATAACCGCGCGTTTGCTAAACTCGTTCAGTCTTGTACGCGCATCGTTCGGAAGCACTCACAACGCGCCAAAATGCGAACCAAAGCAAACGTACGCTTCCTTGCCAAAGTGGTGGACTTGACGCAACAGGATCAGCTCCTGCCAACCGTGATAGTAGAACCATCGACAGTGACGCAAATTATCGAAAGGATCAACAGCACTAACGCAAAACACGCGAAGGATGTGATGACTAATGCGACAGGGAAGGTTCACAAAGTGTACACCAAAAAGCACCAAAGCAGCGCTGGAAAGACGCCATCGTTGAAGCGCACCAAGCGGACAGTGACCGGGCGTCCGGATGGCGATCCGATTCAGCCGCCACCGCTGGCGCCAATTGGCCCGCCAGGTGGGTTGTATCGGATGGACCTGACACAGTTAATTACCCAAAAGCTGAGGGCGATGCAAGCGATACAGCGGATGAGGCACGATATTCACGGCAGTAATAGCAACAGCGGCGGTAACAACTTTGTCTCATACAATCATCATCTTCAAAACAGTTGGCCAAACCGTCAGCAGAACACGATGATGGCGCACAGTTCGTCGAACGTCTTGGGCGGCCCGTGGATGGCGCATGTTGGTGATGGCGGTGGTGCTATGCCGAACTGTTGCAGTGTTCCTGGATGCCAGCAAGCTGCCGTTTCGATCCCTACCAGTGTCCGTACCGAACTTCGAACGCCCGTAACCCACCAACCAGCGGCTGGTAGACAATTCTCAATATTCCACAGCGTGGAACTGCTGGCACAGAGCTCCTGTAGGTCAAATTATCACTAGACTTACACCTAGCGTCGTGACACAGGAATGGTGATCTCTAAAAGAGAATTCGAAAATGCGAAGTAAAAAAAAACATTCGATATTGATTTAACTTAAGACAATTCTCAATATTCCACAGCGTGGAACTGCTGGCACAGAGCTCCTGTAGGGCAAATTATCACTAGACTTACACATAGCGTCGTAGCACAGGAATGGTGATCTCTAAAAGAGAATTCAAAAATGCGAAGTAAAAAAAAAACATTCGATATTGATTTAACTTATACGATAATTACCGTACACGAAATGAATAATAAAGGAACTTTGCGAACGATTGGATAAAGTTCAATAATCTCTGCGCTTTAGATCCCATCTGGCAAATGATCATACGGTTGAAGAACAAAACAAAATCGGTTGCTAAGCTACCGCACACAATCACGACAAGTGTCCTTCGAGCAGCAAAGGGCAGAGGATACAGGCTACTGAGCGCACTTTCGGTGGTTTAAATCGGCCTATCCCCACCGTACGGTGCCGTTGTGTGAGCATTTATCTATCCCTTTCTGCATGATCTCCCTTCTATTGTTCTATTTGTTTAGTGTGTCCGAGCCCGTGGGCTACCTTTGCCACGGCGAGAGGCGACGACAACCTTTGCAACTATTCCGAAACAAAAGGGGGCAGTGAAATCAGAATTGACTTTTTCTTTGTTTCGGTCCGAGCCGAAACAACGAGGCAATATAATTTCTCCCGTGGCCCGGCCCGGAGGCACCGGCTAAAAAGATGAGTTTTGCTAATGTGTCTAAATGTTTGAGCGGTGCAAATATCGTGAAGGTCCTTGTCTCTCTCTCCTTTTCTCGCTCCCGCTATAACTATATGCCTGATGCACAGGTAGTGCCCCGGCCGCTCAGATTGCCCCTGTCCCTGCGCGTTTGGGTGCCCTTGTGTGGCCAATGTTTACATGAAAAATTAACTCTTTAAACCAAAAGGATAACACAGTGCCGTATTGCTTTGGCAAGGGGGAGGAGCAGCTGACCGGGGCTGTACAAGGGTACTGCTGTGCGGGCCGATCATGGGTATCGCAAGGGGACGTTCGATCCGCCCAACCACGGCCCAGGGCATGTAGTGTACGAACGAGCCTAGGTACAGGGGGGGTACTATTTATACGTCCATGAGGATGATAACCCACCAGTAAACCCTCTCCTGTTCTACCTGTTTCCATATGTGGTCCGGCAGTTTTCGCGCTTTTAAAGCAGCTGCCGTGGAAGAAGAACGCCTCCAAAAATGTCTCAGGTTGTGCGCTGCTGGCGTGTCCTTTTATGGTTTAACGGAAAAAAGGAGACGATTCGATCGATACCTAGTTGCGCCCTGTGGGAGGCAAAAACGGAGGGCGTTGCGAGTAAATTGAAAGACAAAGGCATCCGAAACTCGACAGGATATTGTGAGCGGACAGAAACTAAAGGTAAAATTAAATTAAAAAAATTAACACTAAATTTGCTTTAATACATATACCAAATATAATTTTTTTTTCTAAACTTTTCGCTAAGTTTTGCTCATTTTAATGACTAATTCCAACTGATCTTTCATTTAATGTATGACGATCGAGCATCAACGTCAAGTAGATTGCTGGACAAGGGGTGCTAATAATCCTTACATTTTTATTGTTTTATTAGGATTTTTTGCAACGCGTAACGTCTTTTATTGCAATTTGAATTTGAACAGTTTGAATTAGAAGCGAAACAGCGATGGTAAAATGCTAATACTGTGCTGATAAACACAGGTACAGTGGTAAAAGACAAATGGAAAACACAAGGTAGCAAAAAAAACGCCAAACGTTTACCTATCTCCGTTTTCCGAAAGGAACGCTATGGGTAGAGGGTATTCCTTCTCCTTTTTGCGCCCGTTACAAACGTGTGTCCTTCAAACAAATGTACTTACCTGTAGCTTTGGTATAAAGTTCCTGGACGGCATACCGGTTCCTCACAGTTCTGCTCGATCATTCGACGATACAACAAGTCACCATTAAGCAGCGTTTTATCCTGTGATATTCGAGCGAATTCCTTTTTTTCTCTCTCTGCGAGTCATATACAAAGTATACGATAATGTATAACCAAGCATTAAACGGCAGTGCGACGTACGGTGTCGGTTATGGTACGGAATACCACCAGCAGCAGCAACAGTACTACTATCAACAACAGCAGCAACAGGCGCAACAGGCGCAAAAACAACAGCAAATGATCGCCGGTATCATGGGCTACTATCCTGCGGAAGCCGCCGCAATGTTCTACAACCCATACCCCTACGGGCACGGACCGACGGCGCAGCAGCAGTTTGCCCAACAGCAGCAACAAGCACATCTGGACTATCAGCTTACACCGGCCCTTTATCTGCTGAACCAGCAGGCCGAGCTGCTCCAAAAGTCATTGATGAAGGGACACTCGAAGAAGTCCCCGGCCGAAGCTAGCAAGCCACAGCGAAAACAGCGCGGCCCGTACAAGCGGCGCACCAACAAGACCCTCTCGCCGACCGTCTCACCCGCCCCGGAGTTTGCGATGGATGCGGCGGAGCGCCTATCATCGTCCGATCTGTCCAGCAGCAACAGCCACAACAACCGATCGGCCGGCTCTATTCACGTCGATTTAACCAGCAACAACACCGGTACTAGCGTGGATAGTACCAGCTTCCAGGAGCTGCAACAAGAACAGCGGAAGCGTAAAAGTGACTCCTTCCTCGAGATCGATCAGCAGACCAACAAGCACAGCCGAACAATGCTCAGCCAGAAGCAGTCCATCTTCCGCAATGTGGCCCTGATGGCCGTCAGTTCCTGCACCCACACTGATCAGCGTGTACCGTTGTCGTGTTAAAGAATGTCACCAGTCGGAAGTCAAACTTACCAACAAGTGCAGTCAGTGTGTCAGTGTGTTCCTTACGTCTCCAAATGTCCGAGCTCTGGTGTGTTTGTGATGTTGATCAAACGAGATAGATCGTTGCAAGCAAAACGATCAACTTAAAATATTTAACAACTATTTACCAAACAAAAAATATATTACATAGAAATTATAACTGAAAACAAAACAACAACCCGGCGTTCTTATTTATCGGCTTGATATTATTATGTAGATCACATTTTTTATTTCTTGTTTAATTATTAATCGATTATTGATGATCGTTATGTCTCGTTATTGTAATGTCTTGGTTTTGTGGGGGGAGGAGGCTACATGCACCAGATACGCGAGTAGTGTAATTCGCTATCCTCATTAAACAGGATATTAGAGAAGCCATATCGATGGGTACGTCGCAGGAACTGTAATGTCCCTTCGAGAGGGGAAAATGGTATCGAAAGCACGGTTCAATAGAGCCATACCATACTTTGAATATCATGTCCATTAATAGCAGCAGTTGGGGTGGGTGTTTCAGCAAACCGTATGTTTTGAAGACAACATACCAATTTAGACTAGATCACGGTTACGGGCTGCACATGGTTGCGAGCAAAAAAAAAAAAACAAAGCATAACACAGAGGGATAGTTATAGTTGAGCAGACGTTGAGATAAACACGATAAACAAAGAGTAAAGATTCCGCGCAACACAGCGACGGACCTGTTTTGGTTCGTTGGATGAAAAAGAGTACGTCAAATATCAAATCCCTACGTGGAAAGTTTAAATGCGTTCTAATCCTGAACCGGTGCACATACGTGCCACGCGGCAACGGGTTTGTATAGCTAGGAAGCTATAAAAAAGCAACAATAGTTAGACATTAGATTGTACCACACATTCCACAAAACGCATCACCGGCACGGGCAATGTTTGTGTCTTTCCCAAGCCCTTGCGCTCCCTGCTCTAGCACCTTGCACTTACACTTACACTTCATTTATCTCTACTAGAGTCCTTGTCGTCCGATGTGCCATTATCCTTTACCATCAGAAGCAGCTGCAGCATCAGCAGCGCTTCCACCTTATCGAGCGGATCCATGAAGCCACGCTGAAGCCACTTGGGAATCGTGGTGCGCGCGTGGCTAAATCCAAGCTTGTTCAGAATGTAGTCGATGCCGTACGGTTCGATCGATTTGCCAGCCCATGAAAGGAGTCTGTAATGTTGAAAATAAGTCGAAATTAGCCACCCGCCTTCCAGTAGATGGTCCGTGTGTATGTCTACTCACCGTACAGTCGGTTCCAGATGCCATGTTTTGCAGTTAAAGTGTCGCCAATCGGTCCGCATGAACGATTCAAGGTCCGATTTTTCTACCACAATATTTACCTGCTTACCCCCTACCCCACCCATGGATGTGGCAGGGCTGGACACGGTACTTCCAGGTCCTTTCTTCGTGTCGTCTGTCGCGCGTGGCACGCTCTTAGTACCGGATAGCGTTGAAGCCGTTCCACCGGAAGTAATTCCGGAGCTGCCTGCATCATTCAACTCTAGCGCACTGCCACCATTAGCGATCGATTGGCTGGAGGTCGAGTCCTGCGTACCGAGCGACGACATGGAGGGAGCCGCGGCAGACATCAGATTGGAGGTGCTGGACTTGAGCGCGTGAGCAGACTTTAGCACCGACAGGCCGGCTGGTGTTCCGCTGCCAGGTGGTGGTGGCGTTACATTGACGGGATTAGGCGACGACGACCGGTTGGTGGTAATGGTGCCGAGCTATTACAATCCGAACAATAAGAACGGTCAGTAAGTGTGTTTCTTGAATGATGTGTTATCGATAACATACCACTTTTTCTTTCTCGCTGAGGTAAGAAGTAATGAGATCATGTAAGAAGAAAAATGCATCCGCATCAACGGTGACAAAGATGTGATCTTCGAACGCCGTTATGAAGCTGCACTCCACCATTGGTTTGTCCTCTGTGACAGAAGATAAGAAATAGGAGACCATTACATGGTAGGGAATCTCACACGAGGTTTGTTGAGGGCAAACTTACGCGCTGTGTCCGGTGTAGAGATGCCCTGCAGATGCTCCGTCTTGAAGTGTAACTGCAAACTGGGTAGAGCAAAGATCACCTCGCGATTGTGGTTCGGATCCTGCAGCTTCTGATGCGGCGCAGAGCCTGAACCAGATCCACGGGCCCGTTCGATCGAATTGGTGTTGTGTTCCTTGTCGCGTTCAATCACCGGAAAACGATCCACTGCTGCAAAGAAGTTTGCAAGACAAAGTGTCACACACAACTTTTTCTCGGCCTGCTATCTTCGGCCTCGTAACTTACCATCGATTTCACTGTTCGCGAACGCGTAGTGGAACCACTCGTGCAGCGTTTTGAACTGTGGCGGAAAGATCACGTTCCGCGACATCCGCACGACGGTCGCGTTCGAGTGATGCTGCGGTGGCTGTTGCGTGTTCATGCCCAGCCCGAACGTGAGCGTTTGGATGATGTGCACCTCCTCGGTCGATTCGACGTGTTGCGCTTCGGTCGCGAAATCAATGCACGGTTCCTTCAGACTGAACAGGGCCCACGATTTGGCCTTGAAGTTTATGCCATGGAAGCAGGCCAGCGAGATGTTCTGCCCGTGCAGCTCCATCGTGCCACCCAGCACGGTGCCGATGTTGGACAGCGGCACACCGAGCGTCGACAGCCACAGACCCTTCGTCTGCTTGAGCGGTCGCTGCCAGTGTCGGTGGTGCCGCGCGTCATGGATCGACGCTTCTGCGCCGAGCGATTTTTTCTCCTCGCGGCGCCGCACACTAGCCCTCAGCGAAGGATTGGCCAGCCGGGGTTCCAGGCTGGAGAACACGCGCTTGGACGATTTGAACTGCTGCGAGAAGAACTCCTCCAGCTTGTAGAACATCTTCAAGATGTCGGCGGTGGTCGATTTGGAAATCATCATTTGCAGCTGGTCCCAGGACAGGTCGCCATGGATGAGAATGATCGCCGGGTAGTTGGTGGGGAGCTTGTTGCCGAAATCGTGATCCTTGGAGAACTTCCACTCGTCTCGCAGCTGCGCATTCAGCGAGCTGACGCGCGTCATCAGCACGCTCGTGCCCATGTAGTCAAACTTCAGCTCCAGTGCCATCAGCTTGATGCCGACCTTGTGATCCGGCTCGGAGCCCGGATCCTCGCGGATGTGAATGTACGTGTCAATTCGGTTCAGATCGATCGTACCTCCGACGATACCGCCCTTCGCATCCAGTGACGATCCACCGAGGCCGACACCGATGTACATGTTTTTGTGACCCGTGCTGCCAATGCTTAGCCGCCCATCGCTGCGGAAAGCCTTCGTTAGCCAGACGATATTGCCCATCACGTTGCCCATGTTCATCTGCACGTTAAGCTTGGTGAAGTTGATCGCGAACAGCACCAACGTTTCCCAGGACGTTACCTGATTCACGTCCGACGGTGACGAGGTGGAGTCAAGGCTGGACGACTTTTGATCCTTTATTCTGGCCGTCGACGAGGCACTGCTCGCCCCACTACCACCACCCGCCGTCCCCATGCCGATATTTTCCAGGCTCAATCGTAAACGATCGCGATTCAGCGCCTCGCCTACTCGACTGCTCATTCTGCCTTCCACATCCATGGACGGGTCTCGATCGCTCGTCCTCGAGATACCACTGCCATCTGTGCTTCCCTCTGGTATGATTGGTATCTCCAGATCGCACATGCTAGGCTGCTGCATGCCCAGATCGCCCAGGAACATGCGTCGCACAATGCTGCGTCTATACCAAGCCTTCGGGAAGGCAAGAATCTCCGTCAAACGACGCATGTCGTACTTGAACGATGCCGACCCAATATCTACAATTGTGGAAAAGCGAATGGTCGCTTTCGACGTCTGGTCAGAGTGTTTGCGAGACGTCAGGTTCGTTTCGATGATGTTTATCTTTTTTGAGCGCGTTATGTGGAACTTCACAAACTCAACGTTAATGCTGAGCGAATCCTTCCGTTCACTGTCAGCAAGCGGCGAGAATTGGTGCGCCTCTTTCAAGTTGCTCTTCTTACCACCGTACGGGTGGAAAATGTACACGTTAAAGTCTGCCAGACACCCGGTCACACTTAGCCCGCCTGCTACCTTGCCGTCCGCGCCAGGAATTGTCGTCGGTTCACCCATCTGAGAAGAAGTGTTACCTCCGGCCGAATCGTCGTCCTGTCGATTGGAACTGAAGATGATGTCCAAGCTGGGTAGTTGCAGCATACACTCAACGCGCGATACCGGAAGACATGAAAACCGGAACGTCGACGGTTGCATGTGGAAGTAAACCACCACATCTACGGGGAAGCTAGCGTACACGGCGGCGTAATTGTGTTCCAGCATTTGCAGATTCACTGGATTTGAAGGTCCTCCGCCGGCCGCGGTCACACCACCTCCATTAACAGCGCTAGCACCGCCGACACTGCTACCTCCTCCCATTCCGGACGATCCTCCCGCTCCCTTGTTTGAAGGTATCGGCTCCAACGTTTGCTCCAGAAATTCTAGAATGTGTGGAGAAATGATGGTCTCCTCGGGGATGCTTTGCAGCGTCATCCAAGCAAACAGGGTGGCTCGCTTTGACGCTAGCTTGCGTGGGATACCGAACGGATCCGCGGTGCTTAGTCGCGGAGAAGCATCGTCTCCTCCCACCGTCTTCGATTGATACTGCAGCTTTACGTCCAGACCAGGAATGTGAAATATAGTCAAATCCACCAACGCCGTGTAGGGTGTAGTGTTGTACTTCAGACGCGATTTATCCTTATTGCGACGCGGCGGCACAGGACTACCCCAGTCCGTTGCTCCACCGGTGCTTCTCTCGCGCTTGTGATGTTTGCCGGCCATGGAGCTGTTGTTATTGCCCGCCATTGCAGCGTTAGTACTTGCGTTATTGCTATTGCCGCCTCCCATTGTCGATGAGAGCCGTTCGTCGTGGATATCTTTGGTATGCAGAACGCATTTGCCCGAATTGACCAGTACCTTAATGTCTAGCTCGAAATCTATGTTAGGTTCCTGCTGCTTCTGCGGATGGCTGGGACTCTTCTTGCGCAGCTCAACATGCTCTCCATCGATCTCGAGCATGTGGGGCACGTCCGACGTGACCGAACTTGAATCGTAACGCGGCCAATCAAGCCCAGAATCGGAATAGCCAGCCACATCCGAGTCGGCGCTCGGCAATGAAGACTGACGCATCGTTTCGCTGAACGTTACCCGCGAGGAGTTGGGTGGAATCTTTACCCTGAGCGAAGCGGTTCGCGATGGGCCTGAGTTGGGTGATTCTTGCAGGCTGCTCATGTCTTCGCTGCCGGTGAAAGCATCCATTACGCTGCTCGTTCCACAGCCACCACCTGTACCCGCATGCCCACCCGGTCCATCGATGCAGCCTGCATCGATCAGATCCTCTCTGGTTGGCGAAGGAGCCACGAAAGAGCGGGAACGGTTAGCAGCCTTCAACATGGGCTTTCGCATGGCAGGGCGCTTCCATTTCTGCAAGAAACAAAGATAAGTCAGTTGCATTTGAGTTCTCTATTACAGGTCTAGCGACTCTGCTCCTGGAAATGAAATGTACAACAAGAAAATAAGATTAAATGCAACAATTGAAAAAATGTTTTATTCTATTCCTCTTCTTCTTTTGTGGTACAAGAACCATCGTTTGGACATGGTTCTATAGAATATGCCCGATGTTCTGGACAGGTTTGCAAGGAGTATTTCGCATCGCTTTCATTGCTCAAGATACCCATCCGAATTGTCGAAGTATCGGTATCTTCGCGTGTACTTTTCGGATATTCACTTTCGGACGACATGATGTGCTCGCGAGCGACAGCAGTTGAACGACGATCCGCTCTGCCTGCCGACTCAGTAGGGGTGCCATGCTTATACGCCAACGAGTACGAGCCAATAATCGAAGATAGTGGCAGGCTCGTATCGATGTTGCCCTCTGGAGCATCTTCCTTCGCCAGAACGTACTGCACGAATGGACAGTTGGTTTTCTCTGTGGCGTTAATTTCCTTCAGACCTTCGCTAAGCCTTCGCACTACCGAATTTGTAAACCATTTGTCCTTTTCAACAACTGGCGGTTCTTCGTCAACCAATGAGCCGGATGCACTGCCTTTGGCCATCAATTTTTCCTTCACTTCTAACAACATAGCTTTTATTTCTTTTAATTCCTCTTGCGACCGACTTTTTTTTACGCCACCATCTTTGACGCTTGATTTGCGAACTCTTATGGTGGTCGATCTGCGCCCATCGTCATCGAACCTTCTTGAACCTCTCCCGTCGTAGCCGTAAGCTTCTCTCTCGCCCATTAGAGCAACCTTCGACATGACGGGCAGACTAAGCTGAGCCTGTTGGTGCATTGGAAGCATCGAGGATGATTGCAAATCTTGTGGCTGATGGATACGTTTCAGCTTTACGATCGCTTGTAAGGGCAGCTTAATTTCTTCAATTTCCGAGTCAATTTCGTAAATTGAACGCCGAAGATTCACCTGACACTGGTGCCCACTGTCGACATTTTGACAAAGCAATTTCAACACGATTTTTACAGCCGGCATTGCACTTGAATGTGTTTGCTCTTGACCGAATTTTCGTATGTTAATTTGATTGAAAACGTTTTAAATTTAGATTCTTTGCCGAAAGTACTAGGATTCCTGGACCAACCAACCAACAAGCTATTTAAAATATTTGTGCGAATTTTGCTAAAAATCTTTGCACTCTTTGATTAGCTTATGGTACAGGATGAAAACGCAAAGAGTCCTTTGATTGTTTGTAACACGTACAAATAAGAAATATCCACTAAAGCTGAACATAACCTCACTATACTTTCACTTCATAAAACAACACCACATCACCTTTAGATGCCACAATAATGATGTACAGTTAAATACAAAATTACATATTCCCTACTCACCTGAATCATATCTCGACGGAAGTATTTGTAGTACACGGCTTGCAGCTCCTGCAGTCGGCGTTCTTCATTCTCGATTGTTTTCACCGACGCGCCAAGGGTACGGAAATCATTAACAATCTTCGTTTGCTCATTGATTTCGTTCTCCATCAGCAGTGATCGCTTCTTTGGATCCAGCGTAGTGTCAAACAGGAAGGACGGTAGCGAATCGACCGATTTGCGTGACTTGGAATCCTTTCCACCGGGATGGCCGGAAGCATCAATATCGTCACTGTCCGGCGTATCGGACGAGATCGGTTCGTCATCCTCCGAGCCGGTAAGCATCGTTAGCGTGTGCCCAAGGGCCGACAGTTGCTTGCCAATGTTAACGTCGAGATGTATATCTACGCCTTCCATCTGCCACTTTACGTTCAGGAACCATTTCGCATTGTCTGGATGTTTTGCGGCAACTGTTCGCGAGCACACCTCATACGTTCCTTCGGACACGACGCAAAGATTCATAATGCTTGCATCGTTCATGTTGGGCTTCCACTCATCGAGCGACGAATCGAAATCTTCTGCAAACCGTAAGCACAAACCAGCAAAGCGTCCCTTCGAAACGAGCGAACCGGAACTGCACGCTGAAATGATGGTGTTCTCGAGCGTTATCACTACCGCTCCCTTCTGCTCGAAATCCTGTACCGAACGGTTGCCCCAGATTTGTGGAGGCTGGTTCAGCGGCAAGCAGATTCCCATGTCTTCAACCGTCAGCTGTAGGAATAGGGTGGACAGGTTCGCGGTGGTTGCCAAATGGTGGCTGATCTGCCCGAACGGCACCTTCTCCAGCACCTGCTGCGTTGCCATGAGGACCTCCTTGTTAAGGTTTGCTCGCTTTTCCGTCCAATACTCATACGCGTTTTTGTAGTTCAGCCATACCAGTATCGCCTTATCGACGGCTATCGGCTGTACATAAATCAACGGTCTCTTCAGTGTGATCAGCACCAGCTCTTTATCGTCGTTGAGCATCTCGTTCTGGAACGCATTCCTCAACCCGATGGTGGTGTTGAAAAACGCATGCTGCTGGAACTCTGGTTCCGCCTCGTCGAAGATGATGTTTTTGATAATCTGGCCCAGGGAAAGGTTGAGATCGATCTGCGCCCTACCGAACAGCTTTGTGTTGGAAGCATCTGCGATGTTTTTAACGCGATTCGAAAGATGCAACTCCAGCTGACCCGTTTCAAAGCGTACCGCAGACGAGCACGGTGTCGTTGCGGTGAGTTGAATGCGCTTCACACGTATGTTTAGCGAAAACAGAATGCGCTTGATCGTCGATCCATTGTCTTCCGAATCCTCCAGCCACAGCGGTACCGGCTTTTCGCCCCCGTACACCTTCTGCACCACCTCATTGACCTCCTTCATGAACACTTTCTGCACAAACACCAGATGGTTCAGCAGATCAGTCGTGAGACAGCGCTCGAATACGCCAATTTCAGCCGATGCAGCAAGATATCCACCTTGTCGCAGTACGATTTTTTCTCCTTCGATTTTTTCTTCATCGATTTTTTCTCCATCGATTGGGTGCTCCTCGGTGGTGCTTTCCGGCACGTACTCGGCACTAACGTGCACCGGCGGCAGTGCAATGCACGCTTCCGACGGAAGGTTTGTTTCCGTCGTTTGAATTTTGGTCGTAAAGCTGAGCGAATGGTTCGGCAGATCGATGGTAAACTTCGCCTTGCCACCCGTTACGCCCGTCGATGTGACGTGGTCCATTTTGTACTGCGCCTGTAGCGACGGCAACAGCGCCGCACTGATCGATAAGCTTTGCAGTATGATGTTAAACTGCATAACCAGTGGTTGCAGCAGTCCGCTCGGATTGCTGCCGGCAGCTGCCGTCGCACCGGTCATCGTTCGTATCGTGGCGGTACTGTGCTTGCGCTGGCTGGTCGTAGCCGAGGGCGTTGCCTTGTCGCGTGTATCGCGCTGATGGTTATGGTGATGCAGCGGCGATTCTGGTTCCTCGTTCTGACGCGTGAGACGGGCGGATGTACGTGTCACTCGTAGCTCCTGGAGCGTTGACGAGATCTGTTTCGAGCTTCTCGTCATCATACCGTGCAGAGCGACCGGATGCTGTGGAATGTCCACGTTTACAATACCAATCGAAAGCAACCCATTGTTTTTGTCCTTTCCACGACGTGTTATGCTGGAGTACAGGGTTTGACTTTTGCCAATCGACACTTTCACCACAGTCCTGAAAGTATGGGAAAAATGAGACAAATCGTGTTACAATCGATGAATATCGATAAAATAGATTCGAAAGCTTACTGCTGATTTGGTTGCGCTCCTTCCAGCAACACTATCATCGCTCTGCCGACTTGTCCCGTCAGCGAACACTCGAGCGATGCTGGACGTGATTTTTTGCGCCAAGTCGTACTGCTGTGCAGAGCCGTTATTTCCGCTTCCAGCTTTAAGCCGCTCAACGACGCCAGTAGTCTGGTGCGGTGTATCTTCGCTACACCGAACACAACCAGCCGGGTTCGCTCCTGCGTTATTACACCGACGTCCTTCACAGCTCCAGCCCCGCCAGCGCCATGTCCACCAATGAACTCCTCCTCGTCGCGCATGGTTTTACTTTCGTGCAGCAAGTTATACTTTCGCGCCTTAATCTGCTCAACCGCATCGGGAGAAATAGAAACACTGCAGAGGGAAAGAATAATAAATGACTTTCGACTGAAATTGTAACGCAAGAAAGGCGTTTTACTTACCGATGAGCAATCGTTTTCGTTTCCGGCATAGCGGAGTACAGATCCAGTAAATGGTAAACCGTTTTCCAGCACTTCGGCGTGTCCAGGATGCTGTGTATCGGTCCCGTGAAAGTTGATCGATCAAACGGTGCGGTGAAATCTGTAGAGATAAAGATTATCAGAAACACTAAAGCCCATTAAACACTGCGCATCACCTCTCATTACCTCCGAAGGTGCTCGATAGACCTCCAGTGAGCGAATTTTTGGCTTCAAGCGACTGCTTCGAGTGCGCCTCGGCAAAGGAATATCCGGCCGTCGTGGGACTCATCTTGATCGGTGTGTTGATCGTTTCATTCAGATTCGTGTAGCCAAGCTTTCCCTTCACCGTTTTGCTCGTGCTGCGCAGCTTCTGGGCAAAGCTATGCGGCCGATTGCGAGAGTTCGGAGACGGTGTCAGCGGAATCAACGGTCCAAGTGTTGGCATTTTGCTACGACTAATCGAATGGCGCAGCTCGTGGCGCATCGTGGAGATATCTTCGTTGAATTTGTCGTACCGCTCATCGGTGTAGTCGAAAATGCCGGACGTCTCGATATGTGCCATGAGCGGCTCGTTGAGCGATCCCATCAGCGTCGGATCGTTGATCTCCGACGCAAGGCTGGACTCGTCCTTGAGCGGTGCGCTTCGTTTGCCCCCATTTTCTGGATGCGACTCACGCAACTCATTCTGAGCGTCTTTCACGTTTTGGTACATGTTCGTGATTTGATGTAGCAAACGCAACAGCGGCATGTTGACTTGCTGCGAGATGTAGCGCACGTTCAGGCTGAAGTTGATCACTGTGCTGGTGTGCTTTTTCAGCTGACCACGAGAAACGTACAGCATGGCCGGCTTGGTGTCGTCCGGGAACCCGTCCGTCATCTTCAACACTTCCAGCTCAACGCCAACTTGCTCGCACAGGAAGGCCGGCTGCTCGCCCGGCATGATAATCGTGAACTTGCCGTTTCCACGCTTTTTGGGATCCTTCTGCTTCGGCGGCTTTTTGCTATCGCCTGCCTCACTCACAACAATGTCGATGCGAATCGTATCGAACGAGCACACGAGCGAAAGGTTCGTTCCCAAACTTTCCAACGAAGAAACGTCCTTGCTCGACACATTGTTGATCATCTGCTGAGGCATCACGCCAAGGCAGGTCAGCATCGGCTCGAAGATAAGATGTGCATCGAGAATCCGATTGTTATCCTGCATGTACTTCACCGAATGGATTGCCGGCCGGTTCTGCGATGCTGGTCGATTGTTTTGCTGCAGGATAGGAAGAGAAGCGGTCGTTTAGTTTCGGCAAATGTCCGACAAATCAACGGGCAACCACCTAACACTTACAGTCGATTTATCCTTCTCCCGCTGTTTCGTACTTTCGCTCTGCTGCTTTGCCATCCACGAGTACAGATCTTCCTTGTGGTTCGCTGGCGGCGTCCATGGCTTGTCCATCGAGTCGGACGAGCTGCACACGGACGGGGCAGAGCCTTCGCGCAGTGCGCCGTACTCCACCCCGACGGGGTCCTGCTTGTCGAAGATGATCGGGAACATCTGTATGCTAGCACGCGACGGTGGCGCTGCCGGTGGAATGAAACTTTTTACCGACGATTTCTTCCGCAGCTTGTTGTGCGAGTTGTTAGTGGTACTGGGAGAGGTATTAAGGGAATCGCCCAGCTTGGCAGCGGCCATGTGCACTGCCGCCGCGGACGGGATCGGCGGTTCATCGGGCATTTTGATTACTGCGCGCAAGCGCGGGTAGTAATATTATGGCGTAGTAGCGCGAGTACGGGTTGCGGATTGGTACGGTTGTACGGTGTTTTTTTGTTTAAATTATTGTTATATTTTTTAGGTTGCATTTTTTGTGGTGGAGAGCATTAAAGGAATCGAAATAAGAAATTGGAGGAGAAAAGGAGAAGCAAAATTTCAGCTACGGTTTTGTTTTTGTAAAATACCAAAGTGACTACACTGCTAGTTTCATTCATGTGTGTTGTTGTGTGTTTAGTTAGTGTTTATCTGTTCTTTTCGCGTATTAGTGGTTAGTTAACAAATGAGCACGAGTACAAAGGTGTTTTCATTAATACAAACACTCACACACACGCACAAATACAAGAGGCTAGAGCTAAAAATCAACTAATAAAGCACACATGCACTGGAAAGCAACACAAACACTCGTTAAGTGGGGGAAAGGAAAGGGAAGGAAATTAAGTACACCACAATAAAACCAGTTCTCTGTGCAGGATGAAATTAGATAAGATGCCAAAGAGAGTACCCACGGGGAAGGAAAAGCGTAATCGGGGATACAAGGATGCCAGGCGTGTGGGTAGATGCGTTAACCCACAAGAGGGAAAGAGAGAGAGAGAGGGATAGAGGATTGGGCGAATACGTCTGGACACTGTTAGGAAGAGATTGGATTTACCATGATGCGTTGAATGCTGCTGCTGCTGACCGCCGCCGGTATGTTGGGTGGGCGCCGTGGACGTCGCCGAGGCGGCTGACTGCTGACGCTGCTGGTGCTGCGGTTGAATGCACTGGCCGAGCAGCATCGTGTGTTCGTTTTCCTCGCCGAGCAGCGGATGGTTTTCGCGCACCCCAACGGGGTAGTTATCCGTATCGATATCATCCGTATCCTCGGCGTCCTACGATGAAAAACGTGGTGTTCAAAAACAAACGTCCAACCGTTCCGATTGGGTATGAAAACGTGTTTGATTCACTTAAGAAGATTCAAAGGGAACTTTCGTTAAGGGATTCATTGTCTCGGGATCGATAGGCGTTCATTAGCAACATTAACCAACTGCCCTTCTTTGATGATATGACATGGATTAGTGATACGAATAACACGTTTTACAATTAAGTATATACGAAACCACACCACAGATCCGAAACATACACACTGGTTTTGTGAAAACACTTCCTTTTCAACAAAACTAATCCGCCGATGTATAAAGCTTCCACAGCGTTTCTATTGTTGCATAGCGAAATCACCTGTACATCTTTCTGTACCCAAAAAGCGCACACATAAAACGATATCCGCATAAGCACAGTTAAACCCTATGAAACAATCACCGGACAGGGTCAACGGGGTAAGTAAAATGCGATTCCCTATACGTTGTTTGAAAACAAATCTATACAGAGAAACCTTCTATTACCACACAACACAAATCTGTATCTGTTTTTGTTTTGGTATATAGTAGTGTGAGTTATTATGTCTGTGTTGGTTTCTGTTTGCGTTGCACAAATCATGTATGCCACTGCTCGTAATTCTCTATCACTTACCCCAAATAGGTTTGTAACGCTGCAAAAGGAAAGCATTTAGTGTATGAAGTAGTGCTAGTGGTTGTAGACGGTTTACAAAATTGTTGATTAAGCGAACCAATTTAATGTTGGTTACACTGCTTAGAAAACTATCTGCCAAGTGCAGGATGAACCAGGATGCATGATTGCGTGAATGCTCCCAATGAATATGACAGTGGAATGCTGTTGGTGTGCTTGTTGCTTGAACAGAGAGGGGTGGTCGGGAGGTGGTCGGGGAAAACAGGTGGTAGTGTCAAGGGACAAAAAAGTGATATCGAACCCCAGTTTGAACTCTGTTTGATGTCTAAGAAACGTATGATTGACAATAGTGTCCACGTATCGACAATATGACGAATCTTTGCAAATGAATCCTTTCGTACTGTACAAGAAGAACGTCGGCGATCACACCAATAATCGCACGATCTAAGATGCGACCAACATAGAATGAAGTGCACACTTTAACATACCTCGTCTTGCGGAAGAGCAAACGTTACGTTGACCGGCTTGGCTAGTTTCCCCTTGTACTGATGCTCAAACAGCATCGGATTGTACAGGACGTTTTTCCATTGCCGACTCAAAACGATGACAGCCTGGAAAGCGATATTAACCTTTTAGTTACAAACGTTCTTTCGTATTAACGGTAGTGCATTCTAACCTGTCGCATCGTGCTTAACAGTGGAAGATACTGCTGCTTGAGTATGCACTCAATCTTGGCCGCCGTTTCGTCGAGCACGAATTTCTGCAGAACCGTACACAGCTGGCAGCTTGGATCTTCCTGGAGCGTTTTAGCGAGGGGCGTAAATTTGCCACCGTAGCGGCTCTTCACTGGCCGATGAAGCGATGGCCGTTCCCATGCATCGGCCATAAGCGCCACCGTTACTGCGGTCCGCCGGATGTACATCGCTTTCATGAGGGCAACCACCTTAATGGCGAATCGATTGCACGGATTCATCCACGCCGTGATAGCCGGGGAAGCCGTACTTAGCAAATTCCAATCCAGCCGTGTGTAGTCAATCTTCCGGGTGATGGGCGCCCGTGGCGGTGCGGCGAAGTTGAACCATACCGTTTTGAAGTCGATCACACACGAAGACGTTTTGCCGTTATCGTTACTGCATGGGGCAACGGTACCGGCAGAAGTGTTACAGCCACTATTCGCACCTCCTTTTGTAGCCGATGCATCTGCTTTTGACCCAGAGTCGTTCGTGCTAGCGGTTGCGTATGGCTGGCCCGCATTAGAAGCTCCAACGCTGGGTGTACCCTGTGCTCCTTGCATGGAAGTGCCTGTCGTCGTGGGAATCTGGGCCGAATGAGCTGATGCAGGTTGCGCAACATCATTAACGAAAGATCCGCGCATTGTTGCAGCATCTAGCTCGTCGGGCACAATGTTCGTTTTGAACGATTTTCCACCATCGCCGATGATTGTGGTAGTGGTAGTAGTGGTGGTGGTCGTGGTGGTTGTAACCTTATCCTTCGATTTGATGTCAAACAACGACGAACGTTCCTTGCCACTGCCTCCGGCTGATTTTGGTGTGCCGGGCTTTTTCATTCCAAACTTTGCCAGCGCCTCCGCTGCCATGTTACCGCCAGCTTCGTTCAGCAAAGTGACCAAGTTGAGTGGATTGTTCAGCGTGACGCTGCTTTGGTTTGCTTCCGAGTGTACGGTCGCGGTGGGCATGGACTCAGGCTCGGGTTTAAGCGATTCTTCCGCATTTTCGGACTTTTCAAACTGCGATCGTTTCACGATTTTAACGCTAACGCCTTCTAATCCGCCCTCAAACATGATGTAACCCAGCCCTCCGGACGTAGTTGCTTCCATGGTGGCTGCTGACGATTCGTCCGGCATTCGTGTGCAGTCAAACATCGCGCGGCTACGATGGGCCGGTATCGCCGTAATAACGATCTGCGATTCGGGCAGATTGGCCGATTCATTCTTCAGCCGGCGCAGTTGCGCATGGGCCTTCCCAATGTCGAGTGTAATGATCAGCTCCTCTAGCTGCTTTTCCGAGGTTTCTAACAGGATAGGTTCACCGGGCACATTATCCGGACGGGTCTGGGACGAAAGATGGGCCAACAGTGCCCGAGTGCCTCGAATAAGACCACTTTTCTTCAGTCCACCTGAACGGACAGTCGGCTGCGTGTAGACTGTGTGCATAGATGCTTTCGTTGTTTTGCCCAGATGGAACCGGGTCGATACTCCCTCGAAACATACGGCCAACAGGGACGCGCAGCTCAGCTCCTGTACGTTGTCTAGTGCAGCGAACGAGATCACTTCCTCAACCACCGAGCTCTGAATGAGGGTAACATTGATCTTCGGCAATACGATCAACCCTTGCACCTGAGTCGATATGCTTTCCTCGTACACGTCCGTCAGGACGGGTCCGCCGGGGCCTTGGAGATTGCGCTCGGCAGTTGATCGTTTCGAGTTCGAGTGCACCTGCGACCAGTAGCTTAGCGATTGATCGCGCTTCAATATGTTGACGGCTTCGACCTTCCGCACGCATGACGCATGAATGTCGTTCACCACCGTCAGCGGGTGTAATGTCGACAGAGTGGGAGTCAGTGATTCGATCATTCTAGAAGAGAGATCAGTGGTAAAGGAAATCGTCAGTAAGATCAGAGTGATTTAAGAGAGTATCAGGGCAACAGAAAGCTGTTTTCAAATCAAAGTATCCAATGCTCAGTTTGAATCCACACAGACGCTATTCTCGTAATCGTAACGATGAAATTTTGCAAATATTTGGTTATTTTATTTGCAATCTTTATCAACCAAGGCAGCTATTCAAAGAAAGCGAATTTCCCGAAGGAAACATCAGAAAAGGAAGTCATAGAATTTGTGGAAAAGCTGAAAACCATCGCCGATGAACAAAGTTCTCAATCCTTGTGGGAACGGCTACACAACTTCAATGCTGATCTTTTGCCGGGCAAAATTGCAACAGAACAAAACAATCAAAATAGCCATTCCTTTCCCCGATCGCCACTTGTCGATCGCAGATATGGAAGAGAAGGTGAGCTCGTAGGACAAACAACCCACCCTCCAATGCAAGAAAATACCGATCCCTTCAGTTATCCTGATCATCCAGAGCGCACTTTCGACGATGAACGTCCAGGGCCAGCATTATCGTCCGAAGAAACAGACACCAAATCGCATGTCTTGAAGCGGATACGTTTTCTAAGGGCAAAGTATCGTCAGAACAAGACGTTTCCTCAATATGCGCAAATGTTAGGACGTATGTCACTCTCCAGTATTCGGCAAAATAATTCACAAGAAGTGAATCAATACTACAACAACCTTCCACACGATCCTTCTCAAACATCCGATAGTACTGATGCCGCTTCGCTCGATGAAAGTTTTCCTCGTTTGGAACCGTTTCACACATCCACCTTCTCCTTCCGTCCATTGGTGCGCCGTAAACGCCCAACAGATACAATTTAGGAAATAAAGATTACCATTGACCGGCTTACCTTTGCAATCCTTCCAGTAGAAGCGGTGTCAGCATAACATCCACCTGTCCCTTGAAACGAACCACGATTGAGTTGCGTGTCGCTATCTCCCCTTGCGAGCTGAGGAACTCGTTTTCGCCTTCCTTGCTCTCCTGCTTGTCGAAGCTGCTGCGCACCAGTACGCTCGGGTCCCATGGATGAGGTTTGGGCAGGGTTGAGAATCCGGCCGCACCCGAGAGACCGCCACTGGTGCCACTTCCCGCCGACGGAACATCGTACCGCGAAACGATCTTCACCTCGCGGCAGTTGGTGTACGTGTCAAAGTGCGGTATAAGCTTGCCACCGATGTACACCAGACCGCCGTCCTCGTTTTGCTGGAACAGTGGCATGGAGAATGAGTCAGCACCCATCGGCATGGAGCAGTGGGACCAGTTGGAGCAGCGCAACTGTGTCAGATGCGTCACGTAGCTAGCCATCAGTAAGGGTGAGTCGACGATCGGTCGATTGATTTGCATGTGCAAGTTCACCAGCGTGATGTCCTCCTGTGACGAGAGCGCCGATATGAACGAACTTGAAGAGAGCGAATGTGATTCCGACGAGTCTTGTGGATCAACCTGTTGAAGTTGGATCGAAATATGGAAACGAAATTAGCCTAATACGGCATCAATGAGCCAACGTATACTTCTGTAAAAATGAATAAAATAGATTCGTAAGATTGTTGCTACGAAAAGTGCGACGAAAGTTACCTTCACATTCACTATAGCAAATAGGCAATCATAATTAGTGCTATTACTATGATGCCAAACAGCACACAAAGGGCACACGGAACAAGTGGTTTAGTTGCAAAAGGTCAGTCAGTGTATAATAAAATAATGCAATTTAAAACTATTGTATAAATAACATGAAATATAAATGTAACAAATGAATAAAATGAATCAATTAAAACCAACAATGCATACATATTAAGCGACAGGGTTTTGGCACTACGGCATATTTACCATCGAATCAACACGGCAGGTTTGGCCACAGCAAGACCGACGCAAAATTCATTCCAAAATCATACAAACATAAACAAAACTAGCCAAAAGCTATACCATTGAACTGGCACAAGTAGCACTAAAGCACAGAGGAAAAATACATAAATTGGAACGGAAAATGGGGTTCGAAATTAGCAACAACTCAAAATCAAATCAACAGCCCTTACTTAAAGCGGAAAGAGAAAAACAAACTGAGCAAAATGGGCGATAGGATAGGCAGGAAAGATAACAAAGATAGTGACTGATGGAGTCAAAAGCAAAACAACGATGCTTAATAAAAAAATATCGATTAGAATACAAATTCAATAAGTGAATGCTTGGCAGTGAACATCTCTGCTCCGAAAAAGGAATGATTCAAGAAAATATAATTCTTCTTTTAAGTTAATGTTTGACACTTCCTTTTTCATCGCATACCATCTACGTGCCTCGCATCCGTGCTTTCCTCTCACGAAGAGTTAACAAAAAAACAACAACAAAACAATCAAATACAAAAACTGTGTCACGCTAGAAATCCTGATTGAAATTTTACTCACATCATAAACCGGCTTAAAATGACGGAACTCGGGCCGGGGCGAAATGTTGCTAAACTTACGCATCGGTGTCGCTAGACCGTGGAGCCGCCGTTCCTCTTCGTTCTGTTTTCGGAGGAGCGCAGGATTGATTGTGGCCACAGGCAGACACGCACACACACACACATACACATCATGGCACACCAACCAACCCACATCGTACATACACACATACCACATACAAACGCACATCATGGATCATGGTTGCATCGTTGTGGACGGAAGGGGCCAAAACATACGCCAATACACGCGCGCCAATGTGAGGAGTGGAGGGGGGTTCGGTGCAGTGAGGAACCACAGCCAAGAGTGTCCGGTTTGCCGTTTTGCCCGATTACATGTAGGTATGAAGGAAGGATGCGAATGGGTGGTATTTGTGTTTATGCGTACGTGTGCGTATGTGTGCGCCGATCATGAGAGGTGGCCAAGTGAGGTTTTTGGTTTTCGTATGGGTGGTGACAAAATCGTACGGGGTGATTAATTTAATTGCAGAATACGCAGCGATAAAAGAGCAACAGCATTTCATCATGTTTCATCGTTCCGTCCACGGCGCACAGTAGAAGATCGTTTGGTTAAACACATCCACAACAATTGTTATGCAGGTGCGGAACATTGAATGTTGCGCACGTGGATAACGATTTTTGGTTCATACAGAGTCATTCAATTAATAGTGGCGGTAGAAGGAGCACATGAGAAGAGAAAGATAAGAACATGACAATTGGCTGCTTCTAGGTTGCCAGCTTACACTGTGAGAGAAGCAACACGATCGCGATCGCATTGAAAGGATCAATGATCCACTGTACACAGTCAGGGCGATCCGTGTGCTTTTATCACAGTGAAATTTCATTCTATTATTCTACAGTTTCTACGGGATGAAGGCTAGGGGTAACAAAACGATACTCAATGTTCTATTCTACATACTGCTTGCGCTTTACTACATAAGCGTAATGCTTTTCGATAAAGGCTAGATGAATGTTCTTCGAAGAAAATGTATAGAAGCCATAACAAAACATAACAAACTTCAATTAGAACTCAAACTGTTAACACGAACGCATGTGGAACTGCGCCGTGGTCTGTTAAATTTGCGTTGCAACGCTTGAGTGGCATAGTTTGGTACTCTTTCTTAAACAATATCCTAACCTGCAGACACTCAACTCGATCGGCAGAGGTTGGATGGTGCGCGCGAAAGACCCAACCAACAAAATAACTCAACGAAATAAAGAAGGGGATCTACCAGCTAGGTACAAGCTACCGCAACACTTACCAGCTCCGCCGTCGACTGGGGTCTCATCGGAAGACTTCTGTGTTCGGGCGTGTGGATTTCGTAGTCGCTTCGATGCGTCGACAGCCGCCCCTCGAGCTCATTCGGCCCCACGATGCTCAGATCCGATGCGAAGCGCTTCTTCTGTATCGCCACCGGATGAGGATGGTGATCGACACCGCCCGCCTTGAGGCTGGAGCTGCGGGACGCGTGCAGATCCTCGTCCGCCGAAAAGAATGCTTCGGAAGGATTCTCCGACGTTAGTGACACCGTCCGCTGCACGTCGCGCATTATGACATCATCCGAAGGCATCGGGCGTATGCCGGCACCCATGGGAAGACCCATACCGCCCAGCGATTGTTCCGAGTCGGAGGCCAATGGATGACCGGGAGAAGGAGCAGAGTGAGACATTTCCAACATCATCTGATGGTGGTGATGTTGCTGCTGCTGCTGCTGATTATGATACTGTGCATGATGTTGTCCCTGGTAGTGCTGATGATGCTGATGATGGTGATGCAAATGGGCGGACGTCTGCTGTGAATGCGAATGATGATCGTCTACCTCCATTTCGCCCTGCAAATAGTCGCCAGTCACTGTCAGTCGCGAGTCGGATGCGTACGTGTTAGTAACTACAGATTTCAGCACCTTGAATCCTTTCGGGGTGAGCAAACGGGACTCAGTTCCATCCATGCGGCTAGGCGTTGGGGTGGATACCTTCGAACTGTTGGCGGAGGTTTTGGGGCTAGAGTCCAGCAGCCGGCAGTACGGCACATCGTGTGGTATGGTGCTTTGTCTACGGTTAAAGACAGGAAACAATTAATGCATCGTTGACGCTGCTAATGCGAAGAATAAGACGTGCTTCGCAAAGCGAATGTAGGTAGTTTTATACAAAGTCTTTCAATAGCTTGCGGTAAGACTTCACCTGGAACGTACCACTATCGGTTCATCCGTTCTATAGGTTCCTTTTCTTACAAAGAAACAAAGAAAATTCCACAATGCGCAAAGCTTAACACATTCTAGACAAAATTCAAGGAACCGGACACCAAAAACAAACGCCACACGTGGCCCACTTCATATTCTTACCTTCCACTGGTGTAGGAAAATCGTCGTCCACGGGCACGGTCCGAACCGTGTGGTGAGCCGGTGTCTTTTTCCTTCACTCGTTCCAGCGATGATTTGCCGGAACGCTCGCCAGGGCCTGTTCCCGGGAGTGATGAGCCTCCCGTGGGCCCGGACGCACCTCCACTGCCACCACGAATAAGTGTGTTGTTGGGAGAGATTTCCGCCGAAGCGTTTTTCTGCGACAGCATCGTGTCATGCTTTTGCGGCAGATGCGGTGACTTGCTGTCCAATCCTACACCGGTACCACAACAGGCCGAAGGTACCCCTCCGCCATGTGCCGGAGGATGCCGATGGCCTGAGCGGTGAAGGTTCGGCTTTCCAATGTACTCGTAGCATTCCTGCAACGAGACCGGCTGCAAGCTATACGGTGGCGTGTGGAACACGAGTTGACCCTCGTGCAGCAAACTTTGTCCGAACCCGTACTCCCGCGTGTTCGGGTGGATGTGGTAGCGGGCGATGTTGATAAACTCCTGGATGTCTTGGGCACTTGGTTTGAAGAATCGCGGTCCGTTGCGATTCGTACCGAAAAAGGCACAACCACCGACGCAGCCGCATCGCACCGGATCCGTACTACTCGACCAGAGGAACCACAGCTTCTTGTTCTTTTCATCGTGCACTTTCAAGTAGCTGAAATGGGAAGCGATATTGGTAAGAGACCTATTCCCGTACGAAATGCAACCTAGTTTCAACTCACCTGTGTTGTACCAGATGCAAGCAATGCTCTGGAATGGGGAGAGCTGAGGCTGCTTCTATGATAATTGGTCCCAGCGATACACAGCCCACCTCCAGCCACGGTTCGTTCGAATCAATATCACGTCCACTATTTCTTGCTGAGTGTATCGATGCATATGGGTCTTCCTTATCTCGGCGATAGTGTATGGATGTATCGTCCGTCCGATCACGGCCCTTTCTGCTCGACATTGAACCATACGGATCGTCCCGGTGTTCTTTCGAATCCTTTCGATGCTGCGGATACGGAGGATCCACTGCATTATCTCGCCTTCCCGACTTCAGCACACCGCCCGAAGACCCGGACCCGGTGGACGTGATCATCGGTCCGCCATCGTCCATCGCAGTTCGTCGATAGATCGGGCCGGTTTCATCCGACGACTTACGGTAGCCATCGTCCGGCACGTGCTTCGTGGAGTTCTGATGATGTAGCTTGGCTGAACGGCTGCTTCCGGTAGTGTTGGTGTTACTGTGCGAGTTGCCACTACTGTACTGACTGAAGTGTCCACCGGTAGAGACAAACTGACGCAGCAGTATGGTAGGCACCAGGCCCGTTATGCCGGATTTGACCTGCTGCCCATGCAAGTTGCACGTGGCCAATCGGATCGGTGATATCCACGTGTGCATGGCGGTCCCGTTTTCGATCAGATACAGATCGACCGCATCGACGGCTACTCGAGTCATCCGATACTTGATGTCCTCCGTGGAGGGACATCGGTACTTGGCATCCTCTTTCGTATGGGGGCACGTACTAGACGGAACACCGTGATGGCAGTAGCGTACAGTTTTCGGAGATTTCAACTCATTCTCCGAATCCATCGTGAGAAAGGCAAGCGTTTCCAGACCCGTCACAACGTTGGCCAGCTGCGAAAGCGTCATCTTGCCGGAAAGTTTTCCAAGCTGTACCTCTAGCAACCAAGCGTACTCGAGCGTTTCCTCTTCCAGCTGCCTTCCTTCGTTGCTGAACATCGCATGGCCTCGAACTTGCACGGCGGACAGCAGCAGATGGCCCTGGCGCAAATGTTTGTCCTTTGCCGGACGAATCGCATTATCGGACGATATCAAAAACGACGGGCTTACTAGCACCTGGAGCTCCGTTTCGTAAAACCGCTTCTTCATTTCGAACCCGAGCCGTTCGATCAGTACAATCGGACAGGGTGGGTCGTTTTCGTTGCAATTCTTCATAACGTGGGCTTGCAGGTCGTGGATCGTAACGCTCACAATAACCTCCAGCGGACGGTAGAGCCTCGGATCGAAGCGCTTCGGTTTCTCGTCCGGGTTGAGACTCGTTTCCGACAGTGACTTCGATGGATCATCCTTTGAAAACCCGGACGATTTGCCATGCCCACTGGCCAGCGGGCTGCTTCGGGACGCATTTTTGCTGTTCGAATTTTCCATATCCGTAAACGATTGATCTTCCCCGAAAATGTTCTCCTTCAAGTGGATGAAGTTGCGCAGAATTGCACCATAAGCGAGCATTACCGATGAACCAATTTCCAGCTCCACCGACACTTGGTCCGGGGGTAGGCTGGTTGGATCGAATCGTGGCGCACCACCGTCACCGACCGTAGTCCAGGCAATAGCGGGCGATTTACGCATCTTTGGTATGCGCATTGGGCTTAGCAATATTTCCTCCTTTTCCGGCGTCGTTATGTCGGCCTGCGGATCGGGTCCCAGCGGTGGCATCGGATGGTAGATGTACTTGATCGAAAGTGCCACTATCGGCACGGTCCAGCAGTCAATCCATCCGACCGCTCGTTGACAAACCCGCCGCCACTTTTTGTTGATCAGCTCGGAACGCTTCTTGACGCTACCGTCACGCGTCAGAATGCGTGCATTTTCATCCAGCGCCAACAGAATAGGGCGACTGCTCGATATTTCCGGAATGTACATGCTCAGGTCTAGCCCTTCGCCGTGGATCCAAAACACAATCGGCAGTTTCACTGGCAGAAAATCGTCGAACGGTAAGGAAAAGCTCAGATCGAACAGATCGCCACAGAATGCTAGGTGGTGATTTTCCTGATTGGTGCTGGAGCAATCGATCCAGTTGAACTCATTGCTTAACGTTAGAATCTCAAACTCCTTCAGGATCACTCCGAACTTCCAAGTGTACGGAACGAAGCTGAGAATGTCCGGTCGTGCCTTCGATGCCCAATCTTCGATTAAATCCTGGAAGAACTCCTTGTGGGAGAACACGATGTATGCTGTCGCCTTGCTGCCCGTTAAATTAATCGTCCACTCTTGATGATCGTTCCATTTCAAAGGATAATGCACTCTGGAAAGAAGCGCAATATTGTAAATTTAGTAAAGGAAAGTTATCTTGCAAACCCCGCTACAAGAGATTGAACGGACTTAATTGCTTTGGATCGATACCCTCATCAACATGTCAACAAGCCCTTGCAAAAAGTACACTACTATCTTCGGTTGAATCTAATCGCGTCGAGCGCGATAATACTTACTTCACATTAAATTGCAGCGTTTCACACTCGGCCAGACTGCGATACTGCAAGCTAGTGGTTGCTTCTACGTGGAGCAGCTGTCCAGTCACCTTGGTCGCCATTCCGTCCTGCAGTATAATCCACGGCAGCGTCACCTCCAGATACGAGCCCGCACCAATATTCACATGCACTGCGTTCGTTTCTTTGTTCTTCGAAAACAACACATCGATCGTTGCTTCGTTCAGCGTGCACAGGCTAATGTCGAACGATCGCACTTCACGCCGATCGCCCGGTTTCGGCGGTTTCGTCACCGGCATCGGCTGATAGTCGGGCGGGAAGAAGAACTTGAACAGGTGGTCACGCTGCCGATCGGCCCACGGACCGTAGCTGAAGTCCGTACCCTTGCCGCATTTGATGTCGATGCCCCAGACGGGCGGTGCCGCTTCCACAACGTCTCCGTTGGCGAGCGTCAGTGTCACCGGCTCTTCGGGCACTACGCCCGCCTCGTCCATGTAGAAGTACAGCTCCGTCAAATTGGACATCATGACCACGAACCCCTCGCCCATGTATCGCGGTGGCTCATCCACCATCCCGGTAAACTTGGGGCTCGGTGCAAGCAGCACCTTCGCGTTCTCGACCTTTGCCTTCACGAAGTGCATAAAGTGGTCCAGCTTGGAGACTGCCGGTTTCGTGCTGTAAACACAGTGTGCCTCTTCCACACACAGCGACAGGGTCGTCGGTGTGAGCCGATTGCCGAACGCGAAACGCCCAGAGCAGATGTCGATCTTGATGACCGGAATAAGATCACGCCACGTGGTCGCGGTCATCGCCTCGGGCCGAGGCTTTTTAATCTTTGCCGATGCTTCGCTGATGTGCCGTTGATTTTCATCGTTCATGACCTGTTCCTTGAACTTGGCTATCTCCTCCGCATTCATGTCTTCCGTCGGCACCAGCACCGACGGCTTCAGGCCGAACGTTTTCTCCAACCGGGCGTACAGATCGGAACGGTTGTAGATGTGCACCTCGAACCCGTTCAGCATCACTGACAGGCGCGTATCGGAGTGGGACAAATCTTCCGACACATCCTTGGGAACGTACGAACGCCACCAGCGGAATATAAAGTATCCGTCCTGCACGCGCACCGTATAGTCGAAACACACGTACACCACGTCACGGAACATGATTTTGCCGGCCAACGGATTCACGTTCAGCGAACCGATCTTGAAGTATGCACCACGCACGTAAAGCCGATTGGCCAGCTTGGTGATGATGCAGCCGAACAGCCGCGAGTTGTAGAACGTAATGTAGACCATCCACACGATCGAGGAGAGCAGCGACACCAACAGCCAGACCATGTTCTTGTCCAGCTTCATGTCCTCGAGCGGCTGGGTCATGTTGAACTGACCCATGCTCATCAGATCGTCGCCGTTGAAGGCCGGCTCTTCCGTCACTTCGTAACTCATTTTGCTTTAGTGTTGGTTGGTTGGTTCCTTTTTCGTTGCGTTAAGCACCCGAACCCGGGGCACAAATTAGTTGATTAAAATCTCGGCACAAAAAATATCCTGTAAGTAACCACAAAAAGAATAAAGTATTTAGAAAGAGCAGATAAACATGTTAAACGATACCAGCAGAAGCAATAAACTTTATTATGATGTTTGTCCCAACAGACGATAAAGCTGTTCAGTTGACCAACAAAAACGCCGAACTCTAGCTTAACGCTCATTGCGGTGGTATAGGTCAAAGCTGTCAACATATTCCTCCCCACTATCGCGAGTGAAGAAACACAACAACTATTTCATTACCGACTCTTTAATTCATCGCGCTCGTTCGCGCAATAAAAAAGCAACACTCGAAACAGCAAAAGCGCAACACACAAATCGATCAACACAACACGTCTAGACTACGTACAACGTCAGACGCATAGCGTGGAAAAAAATGTAAACAAACCACGCTTGCTACGAAACGATTCTCGATCAGCTGATGGTGAAATTCCTGCAGGCAAGCGCACGCAGGCATTTCCCGGCAACCGAAAGGAGGAGAAAGTTACCCCCTCCCACCGTTTGTTATGTCTTGGAGGTGGTGGTGTAAGACGGATCTGTATGTCGAGAATGGCCGTAGCACAACAAACGGGAAGAAAAATTCGCGCTGACGCAGTACGCACCACTCCCGGTGTTTACAGAAATCGTTCCCGAACGCCGTCACTGCTACGACGCCAACCGGGCGAAGAAGAAACCCGTCAAGTGAAAAATCGATACCCACACCGAGAATGCGATTCGATCGATGAAATTCACTCAGTGTGTGTGTGTTACCACAAATCATCACCGATGAATCAGCCCGTTTCTTCCAATCACCAACACGCTGATTACGCTTATCAGCAGCGAGGTATGCGCGAGATATTACGCATTTGCTGCAGCTGTGGTAGAAAAGTGACCAATAATCGACACACTTTGCCCTCAAGGTGGTGGCAGCACCAGAGACACTGAACTTCCGCACTGGGAGGGGTCGGTGTAGTAACTTTTCCACTGATTTTTCGCCCACTTCCCGACACATTCCACCGTGCACTCCAGCTTTCTGCGATTGCCTACCTTTGGTGCTGCCTTTTGCGTACAGCTGAGCAACATAATGAACTTAAATTTAATCACAATTTCTATCGAAAACTAATAGCATCACAGTCCGAACTAGCACACCCTGCCACCATCTTGGATTTTGATAAAACCTGACATAAACAAAGGCTGCTGACAGCTGCTATAGTTTTCGCGTAACGCTATTTCAGCGTTATGTTTAGGTGCGACTCCACGATTACCAACGGAACCTTATAAAGGTTTGTGCGCGCGACACATGCGACAATTGTGGTCTGTATCGATGCTAGTAGAATTGGAAGGAAAGTCATCATTTATTCTGCATCGAAACACTTCTGAACTACATATATGATCTTTAAAAGAAGATACTTTCATTTGGTTTCATATGTTTAGCGCATTCTTCAAATTCTTG
This sequence comes from Anopheles arabiensis, assembly GCF_016920715.1. Classification (NCBI taxonomy): domain Eukaryota; kingdom Metazoa; phylum Arthropoda; class Insecta; order Diptera; family Culicidae; genus Anopheles; species Anopheles arabiensis. Next base: position 3,364,822 of record NC_053518.1, read on the forward strand.
GGGGTCTTGTTGGTATATTATCACAATATAAGCCAGACCTATAATGCCTCCCCTCGATACTGCTTTCTAATTCTAAAACATCGAAAACTACCATTGTGTGTTGTAGTCAGGCCCTCAATCACATCAAACACACTCAGCAACCGTACATCAATCATACAACACACCACACAAAGATTGCTTGTCGCCCGATAGTAACGCGTTGTAACCTGCGTAACGTTCTCTTGTCAGCGCTGGTCAAACAACAACAGCCGGTTTTTGACGGCGGGTTTGTTTACTGCCTGTTTTTTCGTCCCAAAACTATCCCAACCGGAACATTTTCCTATCTCACTGCAAAATCCATTCTAATTAGGTTTTAAATACCACCTACAACGTACTTTGGGTGCAATTACTCGTACATTTAGTGTCAATAGAAATAATGATCAGTGAGCTGATAGCAACCGAACAGAAATTGTGATCAGACATAATCAAAACAAACATTAGCTCAATACGTAAAATGTTCTGCGTGATTCGACGGCGATTTCTTCTCCAGCTTACAGTTAACCAAATATGCCTGTGACATTCAGGCAATCGTACACAGAAACATCACATCACAGCTGCTGCAAGTTCAATTAATCTGCGATTGCAGCGAACCATACATCCGTCCAACTTTACCTTGGCATCGCGTACAACCGGTTTTGTAACACCAGTTCACCCTACAGATCCATTGCCGGCCCTGTTTCGCGATGGATTACTACTACGATGATTATTATGATGAGTATTACGACCATCCGGATCAGGCTGCGGCACGATTATTCCATCGCGACCTGAGTATCGAAGAAACGATCAAGAATTGCGTGCATCCATCGCTTAGATTTGCCACACAGTACATCACCAATTTCATCGCCATTAACTTGCTGTTCAGCGTGCTAGTCCTGATCGTGCGGAAATTATTTCCAACCGCTCAACGTTCGCTGCACTTACTAAGCTGTGTCTGCGGTGCCGCTCTGGTGTACCGTGTGATTGACCATGGGTTCTACCACTTCCTACAGCTGGCTGTCTCGCTGTACGCGGTGCAATGGACGCTTCATCGATGGTTGACCGGCACGGGTCGCTATATCAAAACACCATTCATCGTTATAGCGTACGGCATTGGTAATCTGCTCGTCAGTGAACTGCTGGAACCATCGCCAGAAACGTGGAACCGCATTCGCGGAACACAGATGATCCTACTGATGAAGGCACTGTCCTTAGCCTTCGATACGGACGACAACCATTCTCTGCGCAGTCAGCTGACCGTGCTGTCTTACTCCGGCTACATACTGTGCCCAGCTAACATCGTCCTTGGACCGTGGATCTCGTTTAACGATTACTTAACCATCTGGAAGCCACCGGCTGGAATCGAGCCGAAGCAGTGCCGATCATCATCCGGTCGCCGAATGCTAATACACGTCTTCCGGATCGTAACCAGCGCACTGATGGCAGTCGGGTTTTTGCTTACCTCCAACTGCATGATCGATTACCTGCTCGCTCCAATCAACAGCTGGAAGTGGGTCCGAGCGTACGGCCGAGCGCTTTCCTTCCGTACCAGTCACTACTTCATCGGGTACCTCTCGCAGTGTTCCATGATGGCTGCTGCCGCCGATTGGCACAGAGCGGAAGATGAAAGATCGATAATGCTGCCAGTGAGCTCGCTGTACCGCATAACTTCCCCGATGGCGGTTGAGTTTCCCCGTTCGCTGGTACAGGTGGTAACGGCATGGAACATTCCGATGCACCTTTGGCTGAAGCGTTACATCTTCCGCACGACGAAGCGTCCATTCGGTACCGGTACTGCGATAGCGCTCACGTACATCATATCTTCGCTGCTGCACGGTTTGCATTACCGGCTCTGGATAACGCTGCTAACCATCGGCTCGTGGACGTTTGTGGAACACGAGGTACGGAAAAAGCTCGCCACCATCTATTCGGCGTGCGTTCTCGTTGGCAAGTGCCCCAGTTCGTGCACGGTACACCAGCACAAAAGCAACAGCGTGTTCTGCGTCGTGATTAACATGCTCTTTTTCGCGCTAAACATCTTCAATCTCATTTATCTGGGATGTATTTTCGAATCCAGCGAAGGACCACCGGATGAAGTGCAGCAGGATAAATCGATGTTTGGCCCTTGGACGGAGCTCAACTATGCTTCCCATTGGTTATTAGTCTTCGCTTACCTGTTCTATTTCGTTATCTGATAAAGCGTCATACGTGTTGTTGTAGGGTTTGGAGTGGTCTACTTAGCTTATCATATTTCTTCCTCCTTAATGAACAGCAAAACAGTATTCCGCGATCAATTACTAATATGCAAACGATTCCATCTACTAAATCAGTCAATTTAGGGCATTCTAGAGAAGCACAACTACTAATATTGTGATATGTTTTGAAAGTCATTTTGAATTGTCATTTTAAAATGGTTGTCAAAAATCAATTACTCTGCTAGCTACTAACAAATTTACCGATAAGTATTTGCAAACGCTCTCTTAAACAAATAAATTACAGTATTGTAGCAGTAAATTGTGTTGCGTGCAATTAACAAAATGTAATATCACACTATTTTCTTTCTTACTGTATCAAATGCGTACGAGCATTAATAAAGAAGCCATTAAGCAGGTTCACAAAGACCGATTTGCACATCAAAATGTATGAAGTTGTATGCAAACAACAGCAACAACAAACCCTTGCTTTGTATTGCGAATCGTAAAATTCGACTGCGAAACCGCAAAAATCAAAATACTACCAAATACCAATGGCAGATGACATGGCACATCCCTCTCCCACCTGTGCAATGCTCCCGCAGGTCATTTACGATCGTTTACGATCACAGGCAAAGGAAACCGCTTTATAATTACAACAACCGTACCGAATGCGAACAAGAACAAAATAAAACAACCTCGAAACATAGTAACGCTATTGCTAGGCAACAGAAAGTGTCAAAGATTATTTTTGACCGCAGCGCGTACCACGCTCGCTAGCGGAAATTCTTGCCACGAAGAGACCCGGTGAGACAGTGGAAAGAGGATGAGAAATATAGAAAACATTTTTTTTCGGTTTTGTTTGCTTCTTTTGCTTGGTTTCAGACAATTCGAGGAACAGATCACCCAATACCACCGCCTTGCGTACGATACGGTATATTAAACCGGCAAGCATATAAAACACTGACATTCGACCGTTTCCCTGTACGGCGGCTGGTTCCGCAGCCGTTCACTTAGTTTGTGAGGATCGTCCCTCACGCTCCCTCTTTTTCAGTACGCTCGTAGTAATTTTTACAGCTTTTCTATCCGAGGAATCCTAGCACCGTTGCTTGCATTGCCGGGTGCTACAATAAAACCAAAAATATGTCATTTTTACTACGATCGAGTGATTTGTAGAGCTACATATTGGACTGCAGATCATCGCACGATCGTACGGTACCGGTATTTCGTATGTTTAGATTTCTAGTTGACGTCTAGGCTAAGAAACAAAGGATAAAAGGAAAATATTGGGATGTTGGGTGGGAGGCAGGCAAGCAGTGACTGAGTAGAAAAGCAGGGCAAAACGTAGTGGGACTACCTCAAGCCTAATAGATCAATCGAATGGCTGCTGAAAGGAAAAGTGTACGGAAGTGCGCAGATGCAGGATCTACCGGCGCATGTCAACGATTTTCGGCGGCCACGCGATCAGGCGACCATGTGTGCCACGTCACAGCACGTATCCGATCTTCATGAACGTATTAATCCTCTCTGCAATATATGAAGTCTTCTGTTTCTTCGTTATTGAATCTTGAAATACTTTAAATGTTACCCATCGCAAAGATACAACCATTTTTTTAGTGAAATGTATCTGTAACGGACAACCTTAATAACATTGCATCAGCACCAACAACCCTTTGCAAGGAGATAGTTGTTTGCTGCGTTGTAAGAAATAAATGATTGAAATTCATTTCACCAGAGGCCTGCAAGCCAAATTCAACTACGTTCCGAGGCCATTACTAAAGGGACGGGTTTGATTAACATCCTGCATGCGAGTCCCCGTCTCGTACTGCGTCACCCATGACCCATTGCGAAACACCCGGGAAAAAGACCTGCCAACAAACGAGGCAATTGCCTCGGGGACAACACAACACTATGAAATCGCTAAAACCATCCCACTAGCATTAGAACGAAAGGCGGTAGCGGTAAAGAAAACCCACCGCGTACTATCTTTTAAAATTAATCAGTCCTTGTGTCCACCCCATTCTGTTGCAATATGGGGTTGGGACGCACGCTTTCGCGCTATTTCCGCAAATCTTTCGCTCCGTACTAAGTACCGAATTGTTGAACGCGAACGTCGCGAACACCATCGGCCGAGGGAGAGAGTGTGAGAGAGAGAGAGAGAGAGGAAAGACGATAAATAAGACAGAGGCAAGAGCACATACGCCCAGCCACGTGTGAGCATGCAAAAATAAATGCTAACAACTCTTGAATTTGGCTTTGTGTCTCGGTGAATTCTGCTGCTCCTCGTAGAACGATGAACCTAGTAAGTTAGTTTGATGTAAAAGAAACCCTTCCGTGCGGGAGCAAATTCTACTGCTGCACTTGCTACCAACAATGGCAGGGCAGAGGATTATTTTTCTATGACTTTTCGTTTAATCATAACAATCTCCGATGCAAGACACATACACACCTGTCGTCGGTTGTTCGCGCACCGTAGATAAGAGTGGACGGACGGATGGACACACTGACAATGAACATGACACCAACTGACAGCAGTGTTGGCACATACGGATCGACCGACAGGATATTTTGTAACGGCCACATTAATTGCCCTGTGCTAACTACTATCCTTTTATGGCGTAGAATCTACCAAAACCTAGCAAATCTAAAATACAGCGAGTTCAGTATTTCTTTACTGCCAGGCCCGATCGGAAAGGATCATCGTTAGCTCATAAGTGAAGTTCCTTTTCAAAGGTTATTAGTAAGGTCATTTACTCCAGGCTGTTATAAGATTTATAGAGGCTTTGAAACTTGCGGAAACTCTTTAATGAATATTGAAATGCTACAGGAGATAAGGTGATCATTACCTCTAGGCCCTGTACATGGTGTATAATGATCGCACTGTTCACCAAACTTATAATTAGTCAAGTGATAATGTTAGCTTCGATGTAATCAAATGCTTGATAAGGGAGAAATTTGATTAGAATTATACCGAACAACCACATAGCTGGTGTCTCCGAATGGCTGGTCATGCAATTCCAACTGGGCGATCCTGCTCGGAAACCCATTTTAGGCTGGTAAGCCCAGAAGATTCCTTCGGCGGTAGTTGATAAAATTACGCCCACTTACCGTTGAATACCCAACGAGAATCTTTTCCAAATAACAAGAATTATGACTAAACTACGATTCATTATTTCATATTACACGGGTGAAATTTCAATCGAGTGTTTTGATTTGATGCTAATGATTTGACGTTAAATTCCTGGTTGTAGACTGTAAACTGTATACTGTAGCCAAAATAACATAAGCCAATCGTGTGAATTGAGCCGGTCTTGCGGTACAGTCGTCAACTCGTACGACATAACAACATGCCCGTCATGGGTTCAAGCCCCCTAATGGACCCTTACGGGTAAATTGTTATGTCGTCTATCTGACTATATCCTGCTACGGTAATCAATAAGTCACTGAAAGTCTAGCCCACTAGTGGGTTTGACCGATCTTCCAAAAGAAAGCGAAAGATAGAAACCATGGTCCAAGATGAGCAACTATTTGCTCATTCGTTGTGAATCCCTTCAAAATAACAAAGTAAAGGACGCATTATAAAGGGCTTGTTTGCAGCACTATTCTTGATAATCTTATATAATTTGCTTATCGCAAACAATCGATAACCTCTGCCCTGTCTCAGATTATTGCCTCACAAGATTGCATGTCTCTATTTGTAAAGTCCTATGGTTTTGATTCGCAAAGCCAACATAGCGCAGCGAGTCAACATCCAGTGCGTACCAGATAATTTTCACCCCTGGGAGTAAAATTAGACACTTCGTACACTTCATCAGACGGCACGCAGAACGCCGTGCCACACCCGCCTGGGGGTCGGTTGAAGTCGGTTGGGTCTCGAGGTTCCGATGCTATCCATCTCACCGGTCCGAACCCAACGCCTTGCGTGTTGCACCACACTCTAGGCTCCCTTCCAAATCCACTCTGTGTGGTATAATAGTGAACAAAAGTACAATGAAGCACCAGGCAGAAGCGCCATCAGTGCTGAAAAATCAGCACTGCTGAAGGTAATTTCGCCCGTACTTCTTTCAATTCATGTTCTCTTTGTCTTGTTGAAAAGAGATTAATTTACGCAATGTTCTTCGCACCGAGCGACGAGAGCCCGCTGTTTCCCTTCCTCTCACTTCCCTCACAATGCCGGACGACCACCGCACGGTCACACACCAATGATATATTTATTTCGGTGTATATATGCTTCCTGTAGCGAAGTCTTTTTTGTATCACTTTTAGCTTCGCAGACGCGTCGGTCCTCGCGTTCTAGTAGCGAGCTATGCCGGCACAGCATGACCCGACCGGGAACAGGAAGAACCCAGAGAAATGTTGCTTCCCGGGAATGCCGATATCAGAATCAGACAATTAGCTCCGAAGCCGTGCCAAGCAATGCGAAGACATTAGCTAGGACTTCCTGGTTTCTTTACTCCGAAAATGACTGTCCGCTAAATTCCTTTCCCGTCTCGTCTCGACTCGACTCGACCATGATGAATCATCCACTAGCAACTGTACTCGCCTTTAGCACACACTATTTAATTAATTTAAATAGAAATGAGTCGATCGTATTATAACTCCCCGGCTATTGGAGTTTAATCTCTTAGCGCTAATGGCAGCCACAGCCCCTTTCCTAGCGGTGATTATCACACGATCATGGCCGATTGTGATAAACTGTGACACTTCATCCCACCGACAACACCGGCAACATGAGTGTTTTGTCTTGTTTTGTGACACATACACCTTCGCGCACGTCCACTCCCACGTGCGGGTACGACGATCGGTCCCACCACCGCACGCCGATACAACGACAATGTCACTTCCCACGCTTTTCACGTCGTGGACATAAAATGTGATGAAAATGACGGAAAGCGACGTCGCTACTTTTTAGTACACCGGCCTCGGAGCGGAGAATTCAAACTATCGCCATTTATTTACACCTTTCCGCGAGGAAACATAAACTTCCTTTCACAGCGTAATGAGTGACAAGCGACAGGAGGGGTGAGAGTAGCACGCGGGTGGACGTAAAAGGTTACCCTCAAATATAGGGCACATACGATAAGATCATAATTATGGTTTAATGCTGCCCTGTTCATCCCAAATATGAAAACAATAAAAATAGAAAACAATGCATAAACAGTTGAAACATAAACAACAACAAATGGAACAACATTTCACGGAGGCGGCGTGTGCCAAGAGGCGCGTGCACCTTGGGCAAAAAACCAACTGAAACATTGAACTGATACGAATAAATACTTTTTGCACGCGATTGACCGCCAGTGAAGCACGATCATCTTATGCGATCGTGCCAGCGAGGTATCTGAACCGTCCCATCTTCCACGGCTGCAGGACAGACTCTCCCCTCGTATGCGAGGTGGTGCTGGTTTCTTGTGTTTTTTTCTACTTCCCCGGCTTAAATTGTGCCCGTGCCAATTCGCACTTAATTATTTAATTCACGGTTAACTGCACATCGTTGTTGTTTTTTTATTATTAAATCCTCAGGCTCATTATATTTTCCCTTTGAGCACAAATATTACACTTTCGGTTTGAGGTACGCGGTGGCGATCACTCTTCTTTGTGCTATGTTCGTTGGTGTTATTGTTCGTGTAAGATTTTGTTGCTCTTGCTCAATCTGTTGCTTGTTGCAGATCGTGTTGATTTGCTTTTTTTGTGAAGCTGTTTTTGGGGACGATCATTGTTGGTGTACGCGATCTGTGTGTTGTCGTTGTTGTTGGACGCACAAGGAAACATTCTCGCGCTTTCCCTTTTCGACGTTCTGCTGGCGGCACATCAACCTCAAGCTGGGCCCCCTGGGGTCGATCCCCAGGATCAGCCGATCTTGTTGCAAGGGTGTTTGTACGGGTGTTTCGCACGCAACACGTTTTCCCGATGTTGCAAGGGAGCTAAACGGATCCCCAGCCCATTTCACCGATCGATGCGCAGGCGCTAACTAATTGTTTGAAGCCAGCGGAATGATCTTTCTTAAAAAGGGACACAAGAAAAATAGGTACCAACGATCGAAATAAGATCTATCAGCAACTATAAAATAAATATATTACAGCCTTGGTAATATGATATTAAATAGAAATAATGATTTAAATATATTTTATGATATTACTTTTGCGCTTGATTGGTTTTATCTTTTAAGACTTTCTTAATTAAGCGCTGGTACGGAGGTCGATAATAATAAAATTCGAGAACGTATGCGATGATGCAGAAGCCCATTACACTAACGACTCCTTTCAAAGCGTAATCGTAACTTGGTCTTGGTTTTATAAAAGCTTCATTCTAAGAAAATAAATGTTTTAAATTGCAGATAACATAATAAACATTTAGACACCATAATCTCTGATCAAAAAAACATTAAAAATGCTAAAATAAGGGATGGGATATTATTAAGCAGATATTGGCATAAACTAAATTCAACAATCAACAAAATCATCTTCGATCTCTTATCGCGGAATATTGGTTGTCTTCGTGCAAACTAAAAGTAACATTAAAACATAAATCAATGAGTACAGACCCCCTATTTCGGGCCAACGGTAACATGAAAGGCATGATTATCGGGACGCTTTTGGCGCCAAAAAAGCCTCCCAAAGTATGGCGACGGGGCAGGCGGAAGGGGATGATCCCACTTGCTTCCCCCACCCCCTCTTCATCCATAAGCGAACATCGCTCGACCGACCGGATGCCGAGCGTCACTGCGCCGACTCGGCAATATCCGGGCTAAGGTGTCGCGCAACACGCTTTTATCAGCGTGCAACATGGGGCCGGGAGTTTTTAATAAAGGGGACCACCTCACGGTACCGGTTAAGATTGTTTTAGTCTTCGACGGAAGTTGATTTAGACAAGTAATAGTCCACACTCACTTTCCCTTATTTGTTCTAGCCTACGCGTTTAGCCTATCATAGCGTAGCAGTTTACTGTTTGGTGTGGTTTGTTTGCTAAGCTTGTGTGGTTTTAAGTGTACCTTTCCTTTGCGAAGCAATAGTGCGCATTCTGTGTTGTTTAATCTAAGTGTTCAAAATCTAAAGATCGCAAAAAAAAACCATCAGAAACGGAACTGAGCAAGCGATCGAAAAAAAAACAATTCAAACTGCCACTAGCCTTGTGAGAGTTTGTACCAAGGCACGGCAAACCGATCCTGTTGGGACCTCAGGCGGATCCCGTTGCGCCGTATCTGTTCTGTGTGCACTCTTTGTGTGTGTTTGGGTGTTTGTGTCTCTGTGTGTGTCTGTGTGCTTGTACGTGTGTGTGTGTGTAGGTGGTCGATCCGTGTGCTCCGTACTTCACAGAACTCTGGTTCAACACTGTGTGCGGAAAGGGGATTCGGAAAGAACAAAATCACACACTTACACACACACCCGCAGCAGGGAAAAGCAATCCAACATAGTGGAAAATTCCGTGCTTTCTGCCATCCTTTCGCCTGTACAAGCACACGCGCTTCCTTCCTTTCCTCGTACCCTCATTCCGCTATTGCTCATCTGGTGGTGCCTTCGTTGAGGAGTAATCTCTTCGAAAGACCACATATCCAAGTAACAATGGGGGGCCAGTGGATATAGAGGAAGGGATATCAATTATTTACCTAAGTGCTAATGATCCTAATAAACCCATAATACTTCCAAAATTTCTAACCGCGTGCCAAGGGCAGGAAAGGTTCCTTTGTTCGGTGAAAAAGTATAATTAATGATCAGCCAAGTATCTTGAAGAGCGATTCCCAAAACGGTTCCATCGCTGAAAGGGGCTTTAGCACGCATGAACGACCAGAGAGAAAATGGGAACAATTAGTGTTCATGTACATCACTTTACAGCGTGAGCATGTGTAACAACAACACTCTTCTTGCAATGTGTGCATGATTATGAATGTGAAAATGGTAGATTTAGGGTTATGATTCCTCTTTCCGACTGTACCTGTGGGTGTGTGTGTATATCTTAACTCCATGCATCTAATCCATTTCCTCTTTGTCTCTAACGTACGTGATTGATATTACGCTTTCTCTCTGCTTGTCTAATAATAAGCTTTTTGCTAATATGTTTCTTCCTACGATCAAGCACTGTAAGGTCTAACAAATTCGATTTTTTTTATCTTCTCTTCAACTCTTTCCCTTCGTCGGTATGTCGTCTATATGTAGTTAGTTTCAGATTAGGATCTAAATTCCAAACACAAAACCAAAATCAAAATGAGCTACTCGTGGGATCAGCGCGTCGAATTCATCGTCCGTCACATGTATGGTAAGTGTCTAGACCCCAAAAATATCATTCGTAAAGCTTTTTTATTGTACAAATTGTAAATGGCTCAATATTTATGGCAGTATTTTTTGGTATTCACCCTTCTGGGAAAGCTCCATTTGCTCGGCATGCGCTCGGCAAAGCGTCAGCCACAACCCCGTGCAAACCGATACGATCGTCATCTTCTCTGTTGGGGGAGGAGGATTATTCTTGCAGATTATTAATTATTCTTTCAACATAAAAAAATCCGTCCGGTGTCCGGTGCGATATGCGTTATAATTAGGAGCATAATAGCGCGGATCACGGGCCATTTTACGGCGACACAGAAAAAAAGAAAGATAAAAGAGCTCTTTGCGACTTACTTCGTTTTTTTTATTTCGCACAAGATGGTACTTAAAAAGACCTCTTTTGCTATTGTGTGCACATTCCGTAAAATGGCCGTCCCCGCGCACTCCGAACGGGGACCAGAATTTGTTCTAAAATTAAAATATTAAATTGTGTACATTTCGAAACACCAACCCTCGCTCTGCTGCTGCTACTGCTGCTTCTTGGGTGTAACATTCTACTCAAGAACGCAAATATAAGCCGTTCGCCAAAAACGGGCAGAGCTCGGATGAGAGATAGTAAGAAGATTAGAACAAGATTAATTTAATACAATGAGGAAACAAAAGGAAAAAATGTGCACGAAAAAGTGAACATTTCCCAGCTATCCTCAGTCAGGGTCCGAGCATCATGTTGGGGGGAGTGGGAGAGGAACAATGGGGAGGCAGAGAGAGACTAAAACGTTGCCGGGTGAAAAGTGAACAAAATGTTGCTAATTTTAATTTTGCCGGGCAACCAATTATTTTTATAATCGCAGCCACAGCGACATACCTGGGCGTGCTTACTATTGAGGCCCCCGGCGGCACGCCTCGAACGTGTTAGACCTGCAAATCCTAGGAAAAGCTTTCTCCCTCTCTAACTTTGCTGGCACTTCCCGGTCTGCAATTGTTGTGCACGGGACCCACAATTACAGGGTTTCCCACGATTTATTGGTTGGTTCCCATCAATTTTTGGTGGGTTCCCATGTTTGTTTGGTGCGTTCCCACGGTTTTTTGGTCGTTTCCCAGAATTTTTTGGTGCAATTGTATTGATATCCAATCGGAAAATACCAATAAATTATGGGAACGAACCAAAAATCTATGGGATACGACCAAAAAATCGTGGGAACGCACCAAAAAATCATGGGAACTGACCAATAAATCGTGGGAAACCCTGTAATACCCGACCGGCACACACACACGCACGCACGGGGGTAGATGAGTCTCTTTCGCCTTCTAACGTTAAATCATCCGATTCGGCTTCATTCCCCCTCCCCGCCCTCCCCTCTCATCCTCTTCTTTTTTGCTTTGTTTGTGCCAATCCAACAGGAATTACAACGCAATGAACTCCCCCCTCCCCCTCTCTCTCTCTCGGGGGTATGTCGTACTCCGCTGGGCGGACTATTTTTAGCAGCATCTTAATTCTAGTCTTTATGGCAAGGCCACTCACAATTGCCATCGAATGCGTTGGATTGCGAGCGGGCCGCAACCTACATCGTCGACCGGGCCCCGCATACATTTGGGCGTACCTTCTTTTTTTTTTCAACCGTACTTTCGGTTAGACCACACACAAACATGCCCCCTCGCACGGCTAAATAAAACGGTTTATTACATGCCATTTCGCTGAGGTACTAAACCGATTATTCATCGTGACATATTTGCAGAATCGAACGGGCGCACTTTGAAGTCGTGCGAGAGTGCTTTGTTTGTGATATTTTGCTAAATGATGTTGTTATTTGTACACCCAACGCTCAATTCCAAACAATTTGGGCTAATTTTTGTGACGAAACACTTGCTTCGTTCGACTAAAACCTTACCTCATTGCCGAAGTCTGGATGCACGATGATGCACAGCTGATATGCTACGTGATGTGTTATTCATGAGGGTGGAAGGTTAGCTGCAGGTTTTTTGCTCAGGTTGTTGGCTCCCTTATTCTTGCAATCGTGATCGCTTGTGCACGAACATGTTCGATTAGCTAATTTTCGCTGAAAAAAAAGAAGATGTTGATTAGTTTAGTCCCAATCAAAAAGGGTCATTTGCCTTGCATTTCAAAACGTATCGGACAGATTGTGTAATGCTAATTTATACTAACCTTGCCGACGCACGCAACCAAACCATCAGCCACCAGGCGGCTCCATGAGATGCAAGCAGTAACGGGTTCGCGTTCACGCCGCAACCTATGTTCAATGTGTTTTTTTTTTAATTTAATTAGCACATTTCCTCTGCTAGTCACCGAAAGCGAAATCTTACCGCAGCAACCACACCAATTACAATGCCATTTGTTTTTTGGGGACTTTCTCACCGCCCGACGTCCCATTTGCCGAAGGTGAGATCGTTTTGAAGGGTAAGCAGCAGCGCTCGAGAAGCACAAATGTTGCACAAACTCTCGTTACATCCTGCGCTGAGTTTTCTAAACACCTGTTGAGTGTCCGAAAGTACTTTTTCCTTCACTTTCTGCGCGCGTGTGTATGTGTGTTTGTATTCAACTCGGTCTGCAACATGTCGCCCGAGAAGAAAAAGGTCCCCGACGAGTATCGTTACGTGCGGTACGACCTTCGGCATTTAGGCACGTACCAGCAACAGTAGCAACAGCAGAACCGGCACGTGCGAACTAGTACAAGTGCTCCGACATCATACGCAAGCAGTAATGAAAGCATATCTGCAATTGTTTCCTAATCTTTCTAATGGCATAAGGATTAGCCGTTTCATTTTTCGAACCAGCACACAAAGCACACAGCAGTGGATCAGCAAAAGCCTCCGCGCTGGAAAAGAACGAAACGTTTTCTTTGAGCTGCAAAAGAGCCATCACTCAAATCGATCCCTTTTGAAAATCAAAGAGCGCTTCATTTTCCCCCGGTCTGGCCCCGAAGCATACCTTCGTGCATGATTGGCATGACGTTTTGTTGCCCGAAGACGGGACAATGTTAAGCCTGCCGGATATTAACCACGCTACACGATGCGGTCAGCAAGCAGCAGCCGCTCAAAACTGACAAGGTAAACGGCACCACCAGCAGCACCATTTGCCATACATCCGGTCGAATAAGAAGGGCCCGAGCGGTGGGCGGGCTATTGACTGAGGGCAGCAAACCCGCTAGTTTGCCACTTGGATGCCTCGAATCCCTTGCGCCTTAACAAGTCGCACCCGTTGCTTGTCGTCTTCGCTTTTCGACCTTTGACTTTTAACCGATTCCGAGAGCCACTTTACCCTCCCCTAGCTCTCTGTCTCTCTCCCTCCTGTGTACCGCGAGAGTACCCAGGGATGAGGGAAAAACTGTTTGCACGCGAAAAGCCCGCAGGATTCGTTCCACCGCTACGAGCATTTCGGAGGCTTTTTGCTATTTCTGTTTCTTTGGGGAGCCCTCTCTGTGTTTAACCCCCGATGGCAAGGTTTCGGGTTTTGTACGGGCTGTACCGAACTACCGCGAAGGTACGAGAGCGAACGGCGGACGGGTGGTACGAAGAATTTTTCGCTTCTATGACATCGCGAGATACTGGGCCTTTTTGGGGAGGCCACGATTGGGCGCTGGTTGTTTTAGGATAAATCGTTCATCGCGGTGAAGCCGGGACTTGAAAGCTGCCTGGGACGGAAAGGTAGACACCGCTGCACGGTGTGCTCTTTCTCTCTCTCTCTCTCTCTGGTCCCATTCTAAGAAGTGAAAATTTTCAACTGCTTGAAGTTAATCACGGTAGCATACTTTTGCAGCAGAAGAAATGAGCTTATTTCGGACCAGTCACAGACAAACTTCCTTCTTCGTGGGATGCTGCTCTGTTACTATACGGCTGGTCACTCGAGAATGCCGGAGGCACGCAGATCCTCAGAATACAAGGGATTTTGCTTGAACCGTGCATGTTCACGTCTTCCCACGAATAGAGGACACGGTTTCCTGTCATTCCTGTCGCAAACCGCAATGCTACAATGAAACAAAAGTGTGTGGTGAGAGATACAGTACAATAATCTTCAATTTACCGCCTCTTGACCATGGGGAATGGAACCATAGCGATACCCAATTATCTTACTCGCCTCGGAAGCAGTGAAGCACAACCGTTTCAACCTTCCCGGTCAGCCATTGACCAGTCCATTCGGTCCATTTCCGCACCTCCACACCCGAGAACTCTTTGATCGTCCACGGTACACGGAGCGTCGGTAGATTATTTACGACTACAGTACCACTTCTTACGCGAAAACAACACCAATTGGAAAACCGTCCCATTCCTCCTCTTTGTCGATGAAGTATCTTTTCTTTGATATCTGAAACCGACCAAGAAACGTAGACGGGGGGGCTATGGACACGCGTCAATGCAACGGCACGAGCTTCAGAAACGGAGAGTGAGAAAGAGGGCGTGCGGCTTGATTTAATTCCCTGCTTCTCTTCTGCTCTGCCTCGCAATCACGACGCCCCGTCGGAAAGATAAGAAAAAGCCGTGACTAATGCGTAGCTTAATCGCGGTTTACGTACAATTTCCGACAGCAATTTCCTTCGCTACGACGCGGTGTGAATGTGTACGTGCGAACAGCGGAGTTGGCTTAATCCAACTAATTAAATACGTGCGCAGCATAAGGCTACCCAGCGGAGCAATCCTTTTTCGCATCAAGGAATGCAGAAAAATGGACCTTCTTATCTCCCCAAACTCCAAGACATGCGGCACACACAGCCCGGATAAGGTTTATGCATACAGTTTTCAGCGGTTTCATCTGCTCCAGAACGGTCGTTGTTTTTTTTTGTGTGCAATGGGTAATTAAATTCTGGCAAGTACAAAATGGTTTTAAACACTTTCGGAACAAACACTGTGGCAACTGTTCCGTACCCGAACCATCATGATGTGATAAGTTGTCGAACCTCGTTTTTGGCCGGGGCTCTTCACCTCAACCTCTGTGTCTTCCGAGCAAGTAATTTAGCGGAAAAGGAAAAACCATTTACCGGTTTGACTGCTGAAATTGAACTAACCAAAAAAAGGACACAAAAAATTATTCAGATAGTTCCGGAGGCCATTTCCAGAAAGCTGGTGCTCACTTTGACTGGCTTCCCACTGGCACAGAGAGTGTTGGCAGTGCACAAAATTTGTACAAAATTCAATTAAAAAAGTTTTACCCATAACGGGTCAGCATTGGGCCAGAGAGAGAGAGAGAGAAACAGACGGACAGAGTTCGACGACAGCTTGTCGAAAGAGTTCCCACTTCAACAGAGTCTTCAGTGGATTGTAATTCGTAATCTAATGAAAACCTCAGCGTGCCACACAAAAACCGGACAGCGATGGTTCCGATAATTGGTTCAAAGATATTTGTTCTACCACTGTTTTGAATATCGCCAGGAACGTATGAACGAAAATAAAAAAAAAATGTCTGAAACTACAACAAACCGGCACAGGAACGAACCTCAAACAATACTTTCCCGGGAACTCCAACGACCGAACTCAAATGATGCCGCCGACTTGCGAATGGACTTCAAAGTGTTCGATAGAAGCCCTTTTTCACGCATACACACGCACGGGCACAGACACATTTTTGACAGTTTGAATAAATTGAATCAAATTATCGCTTGCTGCGATGGAAGCAAAAGTGCTGAACCGAAGCGTGTTAATAACGATTCCACCATCTTTTTTCCGCATGACGACATCACCATCAGTTCAGAGGGCGCCGTCGTCTGTGTAGCCTTGGAGCGGACTGAATTTGATCAGTCTTCGAGTATTTGATCGCTTGCGAATATTTTGCGCCGCTTCCGAAATGGCCGGGGCATCAAAAACTCGTTAAATAAGCTCTTGTTTACGCATAAAACTGCGACAAAATGGCTACCCTATCTCTTCGGGTGCCTCATTACGGAGAAAGGCTGTTAAGAAGCTATCGCGAAGTTTGGCCTGCGATGTGTCGTCTCTTCGGCGGATGGCATATTATCGAACAACGAACATTCCGAACAACACAAAACTCGCAGCACGCTTTCCTCCGGCAAGCTATCCGTCATTTTATTACGAGCTCGTTAAGAGAGTTCGGGGAAGAATTTAAAGCAAAACGAAGAATCGAATTTCAGCGACATTTTATTGCGTTCAAGCGCCGAAAGAAGAGCGATGTACGAAGAAACGGCGAAATGATGCAATCGCTATCGCTCCTAATCGAACGATTCGCGAATCACTGTTTAATAGCCTACCGATAAGACGCCTACAGATTGAAACGAGTCAATTTGTACCGAAGTTCTCCACTGTAAGCTCATTCTCCCATTACCTTTCCCTCTTTACAGACATTGACAACAATGGCTTCCTGGACAACAACGATTTCCAGTGCATGGCCCTCCGTGCCACCGTCATCGAAGGCAAGGGCGAAATCAACCCGGCCCGTCTGAACGAATACAAGTTCATCATGAAGTCGCTCTGGGATGAGATCTCCGCCCTTGCCGATTTCGATAAGGTAAGTTTCGGCAGCAGTTTGAACAGACAGGCAAACAAACAAACACGCAGCAAGCAAACCGTTCACACCTCATCCGTGCACCCGGCCGTTGCAGCCATTCGCAGCTCATTATATCATTCCCGTTCCGGCAACCTGTTGCGTTCAGGAAAAACTGTGTGCGTTTCGTGGGGTGTTTTGTCCCCCCATCCCCTTCTTACACTCACGCCACACCATAGTGAAGGAAAAAAAACCTCGAAGAAACCCGCCCGAACCGCAAATAAAAACCATATCTTAATAGAAAGTTTGCCAAGCATGAACATGAACCATCCGGTTGTCATGCAAACGTGCTTTCCGGTTGAACACGCTCCACACCGGCCGATGGCTGCTAATGCTGCCGCCGGGTGGTGGTGGCGATCGGTTCGGAAAAACAGGCACCCCATCCCGTCCAGTGGAAACTATAGTTTGTTATATTTCTTTGCCTCCCTCGGGGGAACTCACCCACGGAGTGAGTGGACGACAGTGCGCGCCTGCCATTGTTTCCCTTGTGTTGTTGTGTTGCTGCTTCTTGCGTTGCGTGCGTTGTTGCTCGTCGCTTGCTGTGTTCGTGCAATGTTTAACCATTTTTTTGTTTGGTACCGGTGCGCTCGAAGGCGTGGAAAAAGTCATCTTTAACTTTCCATAAGCCTCACGAAACAACGAGCAACAGCAACAGCAAAAAGCGCGACTCGACTTTCACTGAATCCGATGGTTCTTCCATTCGATTGTGTTCGCTCGACCTCTCGACCTCCACATCCCACAGCACTCCCCTTCCTTCAAGCTCCTACGTGCTCTGTCTGTACCGGTGTTTATTTAACCTGTACTATATCCCTCTCCCGGTACATACCTCCTACCTTTTCACCTTCAGCGACCAATGTACAACTCGCAAGATACTTTAAATAACCTCGACAGGCAGGCCGCCGCGCGCCGAACAACATTCTCCCCGTTTAAGCGCACCATTGCCGGATCGGTAATTGATCTTGGCGAATGTTTTACGGGTACGAGAAATAATTATCGAACCATTGGCAAATAGGTACATGCCGTCGCCATCCTTGCGGCTCCGCGGCTCGAGGGCGCGCACACTAGCGATTGCTGCGTACGGCGCCGTAATCGCAGGTTCTCGTGCGTTTCGCTGTGTTGCGGTGCTGCAGGTATTGCGATTTTTCTTACGCTCTTCTTTGGTGCAGACTTCTCTTTTCCACCCCCTCCTGGGGCAAACCCACTCTCGATCTGTTCTATTCTTGTTTGCTTCCAATTAACCCGCCAGGCTGCAAGACCTCCCTCTAATTGTGGACCCTTTTTAAGGTTAATTATTTATAATTACCATGTAATGGGATCGAAATTCGTATCCGATTCTTACTTGAAATTAAATTAAATTGAAGCAAAATTATTGTACATTATGTCAATAATAATTAGAAGCTACCAGTTAACAAATACTGTAGATCATATATTAAAAACAGAATATTTCATGCCAAATTCCTTTTCTTCCGACGTCCCTGTAATGCCTCGTAGGTGATCATTCTGACCAGTGTTTATTTATTTTGTATCGCTGAATGAGTACACAACATAAAACAAAATTACCCATCAAACGTACATCGAGGGTAGTAAAGCGCCTAGACTTCTTGGCACGCATCCACTGGACTTGCCTCCCCAAAAACGGTTCTCGTGGCATTCTCATTTACATTCTACGAAATTTAATTGTCTCAGTTAGTTGAGAAGCTAAGCAGCTGAAGCGAAGCATTTTAGCAAAACCTTCGTTCCGATTTGCTGCAACTGCTGAATGCACCACACCCTAAACCTCGGAATAAGCTTAAGCGCTAAAACCACTTATCACAGTGCGTCTGACAGCGCTGTTATGCATCTTTTAGCCTGTACCTGTACATGTCCACGTTCGCTGGGACGACACACCACAAGTCGAGTCGGAAACGGTGGTCTGACCCATCTGCCGCTGGAGTTGTTTGCAGACAACGTCCAACGACCCATTACAGCCACTATGCCAAAACCATCACCACCAACACCAGACCTCATTGCAAGACACACACACACAGTCACCGTCCCAATAAACAACCCCATCTCCAACAAACGACCGATCTATCTACGTGTGCGTGTGTGTGCTATAAACCGATAGCTGCTGTTCGCTGCGAACCGTGTCTTTTGCACAGTAATTTAACTCTACTTTTCTGCTCTTCCCTCTTCCTCCCATTACAGGATGGCAAAATCACCACCGACGAATTCAAACAGGCCGTCAAGCAGACCTGCGTTGGCAAGCCCTACTCCGAATTCCCGAAGGTAAGTGTAACTTTGGAAAGGAAAGAAATATCCTTCCCACACACAAAAAAAGTGCGCTGGAGCTGCTTCGCAAAGATGGATGAATGTTTGATAACCGTAACTGATAGGCCGGCAATATATAGGCACACCTCGGAAGCGTAGTTCTTTATGTCCTTTTTTTTGTTTTCCATCTTTCGTTATTTTTTTCTTCCTTCACCGGAAACTTTGAGCAAAAGGCATCGCCTTGTCTCGAGAGGGGAGCTTCACGTTAAAAACAAAACCCAAAATATTTCGTTGTGCCATTTTGTGTAGAGAGAGAGAGAGAGAGATCTTTTCCATCTTGTTTTTTTTTGTTTCATTTCTCAAGCGACAAATGTTTGAGTTTAATTTGTGCCCCTTGCCACTGGTGTTTCGCATTCGACTGTGCGTCGCTTGCGAGCGGAAATCGGGACATTAGGGTACGGCAAACACACATTTCAACAACAGAGATGTTGCTTCCTTGGGTTCACATTGCTCTCTCCTCCTCTAGCTCCCCCCTGGCAACTGTTTTTCTCCCTTTTCTGTTTCCATCTATCAAGTACGAAGCGAAGCGAAGAAAACGCCATAAATATTTGATCGACTTTGACTCGACTGTCACAAAACCAGTCTGATGATCCTCCCGCCGTCGGTGCGCGCACATCCGTTCGTTCATTCCCACATTACCTTTCGCTTCAATTTTAATGAATAGCTTCAGCTTTTAGCCCGGACCGACTGGGTGGTGGGAATGATAGCCTGAACCCGGCCATTAAAGCGACTCACTCACGGTCACCTACAACTCCGAGCCAACGGGACGGCGACCATGATTTCTCTGGCAAATGGATTCCGCATGGCAATGGTTTTATTTTGCACAAGCAAATTTGCATAGAACTATCGCCGTTTTGAGTACTTTTCTGAGGTCCCCACCGAGTCAAACTAGCGCTACTTTCACCTTTTGTGCGCCATCGTACAGGTGCGCAAAGGCTATTGTTTTACTATTCCAACACAATCCAGTGGGGAGCAGTAGTTTGATTAAACAATGCTCACACTACCCCATGGCCTTTGGCGTTTGCGCTGAAATACGCACACACACACACAGGGAAATGGTACATTTTTGACAAATTGCTTTCTAACAGAAACTTTCACCGCTAGTCAGTATGTAATCCACACACGCTCGTCCGTTTTGGTTGTGGCTAATTTGGAAGCGTGGTTGAAACGGCAATTCGACACTCGCTAACAGTGTAACCATCGGGTTCCATCAGCTCGAATCGATGCATCCATCCATCAACTTGACATCCCGTCTAATTGGGATAAGTTACTTCACTACACACACGCGCCATGACAATTGCACAAATTACAGACCATTTGCTCTCTCTTCCCGCTGCGGGCAGGATACGAACAACGGTGGTTGAATTTCGAAACGCCTAATCCAGCAAACCAGCTGGGGTCGTCCGTCTTTGGGCGTATTGGCGGCATGAGTGTTCAACCACCGCTTTCCGCAATGATTTCGTTCCGAGTTGGGAGCTGGATATGGGATCGAATGCCTAACCGCCACAGTTGGTCGGGAATGGAGCCGGAGATGGATGAATGTACCAACATTGTACCAGAGCAGGAGGGGGAGAAAGAAACGCCCCGGACAAACCGATACGACGGCACACATAAAGTCTGGCCCAGAGTGCAGACAAACCGCACCCGGCAAAGTTTAAAATAACACGCTTCCAATAACAGGCTCAAACTCACGCGTTTACCTTTAGCTGCCATCTGCCTACAGCACATGCACAAAGTTTTCCTCACGCAAACAGAGAGAGCGAGAAAGAGAGAGAAAGACGGCGGAGGATGCTCTTACCGGAAGTTTGGTTTTTGGTTAGTGTGCGAATGGAAGCACACGAGAAGAAGAGCACACAGAGCGGAAGAGCGGCAAAGAGATACCGGGGCTGTATCGATACAAGAACTAGTAAATCAGCGTGTTTTGTCATTTAGCTGCCGCTCAGTGCCGCTCGCAAATGTGTCCCGCGAAGTGGCAGATGGAAATTAATTCCAGCACGACGACCACGACGACGGGACCAGACCCGGGAGCGATTTGTTGTTTTATGCAAATGCACTCGTGTATTTGATTGCTGAGTGA
Source organism: Anopheles arabiensis (assembly GCF_016920715.1). Classification (NCBI taxonomy): domain Eukaryota; kingdom Metazoa; phylum Arthropoda; class Insecta; order Diptera; family Culicidae; genus Anopheles; species Anopheles arabiensis. Next base: position 3,386,179 of record NC_053518.1, read on the forward strand.
TTAAATTGCTATATTATGGACAGTATTTAGTGCAACGGGCAAGGCCACCGCGGACCCAAGACCGTCGGTTTAGATGGTCGTTTGGCCGGTTGTTATCATTCAACCACACACACAGCTAAACTTTTATTTCCACACGGCGAATTCTCCTACACTAAACCGATTCCGTTTTACCCGGCGGTGGGATTTACTGCGATATTCGGTTTCACATTTCGATCGGTTTGTTTACCCGGATCAGACTCATTCAAAGCTATAACCGTTCGTCACGCGAGTCGAGTCGGACTTCGACAGGGCCCGGGGGGAAGGGGGAGGGGAGGAAACCAGCAAAAGACGGCGGATGCCGTCCTTAACCATTTGGCTTCGACATAAAGGGGGCACCGTAAAATTTGATATTTTATTAAACTGTTTGTATAACCGACTTCACGGCGGGTATGGGGCAGCGGTGGTAGACCCGGAATAGAGTCATGTTTTTTTTGTTTGCCTCCAAACCGGCCTCCATTTGTCGTCGAAAGGAAAATCCAGATGGAGACGCATGGTGGTTTTCGGTTTTGGTTGAACGTTTTTGTTTTTTTTTTTTTCATTGTTCTACGACCTTAATGGCCATGCCTTAACATGAAAAGCAGAGCCGAAAGAAGAGTTCTTTGGATTGGATTGTTTGTGAATAGTGGATTACAACAGGATTCGACTCCTCAATCCAATAAGAGATTCAGAGTAATCTTTTACCACGGAAGAAGCGAAACAACTCGTAGGCGACCCCTACTGCTGTTAATCAATCATTTTGTGGCAAGTTGTCGGGAGTGAAGCATATGTTAACTCGTCCACCCACCACACACACACACACAGTTCCCCCAGTTTGTCACCATTTGCTCTGGCGGTGCTCATTCTTCGACTAATTAACGATCAAAATGTAAACGATTCGTTCTTCTCTGCACAATCCACACAACAACAACAACAACACCATGAATAACAAAAAATGATCACCCGAGGAAGAATGCTACACTCGATTTTCCTCCCCGGTCGGCCCAGAGAGTTCGTGTAAGGGTGGCTTTTTTAATGAAGGTGAGCTAAAAATATGTCGACGCGTTTTGTCACACACGCACGCACGCACGCGACGCGATCGACGCTCCCAGTACTCGGAAATTTGGGTGAATTCTTCCGTGTTCTCAAAAGCCAAAAACAACAACAGCAAACCGAAATCAAAAACACGACATCATGCCCATGCCATGCCACCCTGTGGGCCACCGCATCAGGTGCGTACGTTATGTCAGTTGATTTTCGAAAGAGCCTTTTAAATTTAAACACAAACGACACAGAAGCGAAACCGAAGCCGCCGGGCCGGGCCTCCTCAGTTGACGCCGCCCCGCCAAACAACAAACAGTGGGAAACATCTTACTCATAATAGAATGTCTCCGGTATTAAGGTTCATCACTCGCTTGAAGATTGAGCAAGATGAAGAGTAGGAGGAGGAGGAGAAGGAGGAAGAGCTTGATGAAAAAGGAGGAGGGCACCCGGAAAGCGAAAGTGTAGAATGCATTATTATTATGTGCCTGTGGGTGGAAACGAAGAAAGAAACGCGAAGGAAACGCAAAGGTTTGTCGACACCAACGCCACCACCACCGCACAGCAGCAACAAACATTCGGGGCCGGCGTCAGTAGATAAATTAAAATTTATGATGCTTCGCGTGCTTCCCTCCCCACCCACCGAGTGTCAGATGAAATGATGAAAACGACATTAACACGACCGATCGTCGCATTTAACATCATTTCACAATAGAGCTGTTCGGAGGTGAAAGAAATAGTATCACGACCGCAGAAGAGCATGGAGTACACATGGGCGCGATAAAGCTGGCAACACAAATTGCACTTTTTGTTCTAGTTTTCTGCTCAAATTCCGCCAATTCGATGTACGGCATGGCAAGGCTAATTTCTCGCAAGGTCGCTAAAATTAATCGCCTCACCCTGATCACTTCTAACGCGATCACAGACCACTGGTAAAGAGCACAGGAAAGGGTCGCATCTACGCTACTAAAATACGTATAAATAACCAACCAAGACAAAAACACGCTCCTCCACTGCCCCTGCGTGTTTTTGGCGTCCGACACAGTCCGGCACACAAACAACAGTGGAGGGATCATAAATCAGTGGAACGAACACGCTCAGCGTTCTTAGCGCGCTGTTGTTTAGCGAACTCTAGTGTGCCCGGGGACCATAGCCGGTGACGCTTTGCAATGTGAAGAATGAAAACATAAGCAGGACGTACTGGTTTTGCGGGGCGCCGCCAGAAGGGTCCAGAAGCAGACACAGCTACAGTACGACACCAACCCGATGGAGCAGATCGGTCGGTTGAGGATCTCTTGTAGGGCCTGTAGGGAACGGAACGGAATTTTAATTTGTTCTACCGGGCAAGTGACTCTTTTGTCGTCGTCGTTCTCGTTCCAAAAAGCAAAGCTTGTGTAGGTTCAAAAAACGGCCCAAGGCTGCTTAAGCGCCACACTGTCCGTGTCCAGCGGAGAGCAGGAGCAGCAGGTCCAATTGCATTCGACCATAAATTCAATGGACAATGAATGATGCCAGCTACAAGCCCAATGAGGGCGCTGTATAGCGCTACCATACCCCGTGGGGCAGCTTCGTCGGGGCAGCCGTTGAACGGGCTTTCTTTGGAACGGTCGCCCACAAGGGTCACCGGCGCCGCAGACGGAGAAGTGAATCGTAATTTTGGTTTAAAACCTGAAACAAACTCCGTTTCCATTAGCCCAGTTTTCTTATAGTATTCCGGCCAACGCTCACACACCGCCAGCGCTATTAGCAAAAGGGTCGGCTTTAAAAACACATGCACACAAATCGCACAGCGAATGCATAGCGAGACGAAGAAGTTCGATGTCTCATGCGCCATGGGACACACATTAAATGGTGCAAAATTCCTTTCTTGGCCCAAGAACGAACGCAATGCGGAAGCGCACCGTTTAGAATGGCAAATTGATTGCATTGCAATTGGAATGTTGCTGGCTCCGATGCGATGCATGCTTTGTGGGGCGGATTAGGATTTTGTGCAAGCTTGTCTTGTTATTCCCCCCTTCTAGCCATGCTCATCTTTGATGTCTCTCTATCGAGGAAAAAAAACACTCGAATGTCCACACATTATTCCGCAGTTCCGAGTATGCATCTGACAGGAATGGGAGGCGACTTTGGCAAAGGTTGCGGCCAATAATGTGAGGAATGATGTTTTTCTAAATCCCATCCATTTGTAGAGCAATGGTTCTCTACATGAGGCTCAGCGCAATTGGAACGTGAACAAACCAGACATTGGAAATGTAAATATGGGCACATTTTACGCATCGAAAGTGATACCATCCACCAGTTCATACGATGGTTTCTTATGCCTCAATGGAATCACAGGGCTCAAATTAATAAGCTCCTATTTTTACGGTTATTAAACAACATCCTCTCTCTTTTTGAGCGTACGCAACATATCGCGAAACTTATCGCAATCACCCATGCACCAAAATTCCGTTCACGTTAACTAATTTATCATATTATTTTTTTTGCTTTCCCCTTCTAGGTAAGTGATCGTTTTGCAACAATGTGTTAGATGTACTGGTGGAGTACAAAGGGGAGAAAGAGATAGAGAGATAGACCAACGAAGCATGAAGGTAAGGTGGCGAAAGTACCCAATGCTCGTGCTCTGCATCGAGGCATACATTCGGAGGGTTGAGTTTATTTTACAAACGTTTGGCCTCCACTCCACCCTTTTCCCACCGAATGGATCGTTCAAGTGTGAGGAATCGTGCGAAACATCTTCATACGCTCATGCTTGGTGCCCCAGGGACCCGCCGTACCGCGTCCCGTGCGCTCTGTGTGGTGGTATTAAATGTAAAGTAAATATAGCAAACGCAGCAATTTTATTGTTCCACGCATTCGCTCGCTCTCGGTAGAACTTAACCCAGCCCCCAACAACATGGATGGCTGTCACGGCAGATGATGAGGAATGTGCAAGTGTGTGTGGGAGGTGGGGAATTTACTTCACAAAACTCAACCGCCAGAGCCATGCATGCACTTTGATGATGCTGCCACGGTTAATAATGAAAGTGTTCCATGAACTTATCATGATTCTAGGGGAAAAAGTACATTTACCTTACTGATACACCGATGGTGCAATTAAGTGAAACTTCCTTTGCACCGTTTTCCCAAGCAATAAATGCATTCAGCATGGAAGTGTGTACCAAATGTGGTACTGTCATTGGTATTCACAATTGATCCAAGCATATTCGTTTCCATTATTCCTGCTGAAGGATTTTAATAGCTATAAATTAATTCAAAAATAGTTAAACAATTATTCAAAATATCAATTATCGTAAAAGTAACCGCTTTTGAGTACTACTTCCGTAGCTGAGTCAGAGAAAGAGTAGTAAATCAATATAGACATTTTATGAGTTTTCCAATGCATCCAACCAAACACGAAAACAGTTACATATTAAATCGCATCGCTCTTCATCGATCGGCATTTTTATCCCTCTTTCGCAAAACCATACTTCAAAGCTTGTTTGTTCGATTGTCGTTTCGATTTGGCCCGATTTTGTCTGTCGATGTTTGCAGATGTAGTTTATGAGTATTTGTTAACCGATACCCATATCATACGTACGTAGAGCGAAACATGGCGCTTTTGGTTTAGGAACACATGTAGCTAAACAGCCCCAAAAGCCCTAATATAAACTGGTTATAGCTTTTATTTTATATCTACTTTGCGGTTCGCAATGAATACCGACCCTGTCCACATTATTGTGTCAGAAAATGGAGACGAAAAGACATTTACACTCACTCTAGTTTTTCGCTGGGCTGTCGCGCCGCCGATGGGATTTATTCACACACTTTCACTGCAATCAACGGCGGGGATATCTGCGCGCTCATCAATCCGGGGGTGATTTTGTGGCCGCTTATCGGTTCGATAGCACGATAGACCGCCGACGCCATGAGGCTTCTCGACGAAAGGCCTCAAAACCACGCCACGTCGAGTAGCGGTGGCTTTTCTCGTCACCTCGTAGCCTGCCTGCCTGCCGACGAACCACTCACTCAAATTGGTTTGACCATAAACGTTAATGCCGAGGCTTCACCCGTGTGACACAACGGGGCGGCCGAGCTGCTGCTGCTGTTGTGGCACATAATTAAAAGTGGCTGCGGCAGTGTAGCGCAGCGATCGATGAATAGCAAAGCGGCCACACGGAGGAAATGTGAATTTAGCCAAGTTTGTAGATATTAAAGGCTTTGACAAATTTATTTTACCACCTAAAATGCTCTCATTATTTCGGTCAACGGTCGTATCTGCATTTTCATTTCACGTGCAAGCACAGTCAGCTCATTGAATATTCTGTCGGGCAGGATATTTCAGTGTAAAGAATGCATAAAAAGTAAATAAATCGTCTAAGACTTTCATAACTCGCTGCTAAATAACTCACTTACGTTAGACGGCCATGACTGCGTAATGTTAATTAGTAAGAAATGTCTGCTCTATTGCAAAGCGTAATAAGAGTAATGGAAAAGATGTCACTTTAAAGTGTAGAATGCAAAGTCCTGATAACCTAGTAAAGTAATTCAAATTTTACAAAATGTCACAGTTAGGTACAGTTCGTGAGCGCTTAGAAATTTAGTTCTTTTTCAAAATAGATGTGCACGTCATAGGTCAATGGATTTGCCATTCGTTATCTATCTCTCTATGAGTTCTCTTAATAAAAAAAAAACTACAATACTACGGCTGCTACTTATCTTTTACACCTGAATGTGTTCACTGTATCGCCCTTTTTCCGTTATACATCGTTCTGTAGGCGATGAAGGCCTTCATTGATGCCCACTACAAGATGATGGACATCAACAACGACGGTCTGGTCAGCATAGAGGAGTACCGTTACAACTGCATCACCCGTCTGGCTGTTGATGACATCAAGCTGGTCGATGATTCCTACAACAACCTGGTCAGCGTAAGTATCCTTGTCAGCTGGAATATATGAACGAATTGGGATATGCTGCAATGAATCAAGAAAAAGCACTAGAAGTATTTATCTACCATTTTCCACTAAATGTAATGTGTTTGTTTCGTTTCGATTTGCCAACAACAGGAGGAGGACAACAAGAAGGGTGGCATCACCCTGGAGAGATACCAGGAGCTGTACGCGCAGTTCATGGGCAACGAGAACGCCAAGTGCCCGGCCATCTACCTGTACGGCCCAATTCCGGAATAAATTTTTGTTCCACCAACAACTAATACCCATCATCAGCTCAAAAGATCAACATCAGCATCTTCGGCACATCCACCCATAGAGTAGAGGCAAGAGACCACCACCACCACCATTTTAGACATTTATGCTTAGATAAGCTAAGACGTTGTGTGTACCCCCGTCAGGATGCACCGTTGCTCGATCCTACCATCCTGCGAGCGGCTGTGTATCCTGGACGACAGCACACTATTACAATACAATATGAACGGCAATGAACAACTGAAACACATCCAGGAATATAGCAACGGAAAATGGTAGCGAAGGTACACGCAGCACCAAAACAATAACAATAGCAAAGCCAAAAAAAGCACCATCCATTTTAAGAGGAAACCTCAAATCGCGCCGTGTCTAAATCAACTTCTATCCATCTACGTTCCATCTGGTAGATTCGAATACTAAAACATCTCACCATCGGACGGCAGGGGTTTACAGCTACGCGATTTTCTCTTGATTGGGAGTGTGTGCCCAAAACTGGTTTGTTTAAGCATAGATGGAGCAGAGATCTGTAGAATCCCCGCGCGAAACACGCGTTCCTTGCACCAGTTGCCATCGAACGCCGTCGTTTGGCCGGAAGGTTAGGCATGTGAAGACTTCAAGTTATATATGACGGTTAATGCATATAGACCAAAGAAAAACCAAATACCAACAAAAACATCCACTATGAGAGAGAGAGAGAGAGATAAGGAAGAAATCAAAATCAGCTTTTTTCCCCCGTTTACATGGAAAAGAAACAAAACGGAATGGATTTTTCATAATAAAACAATTCATCTACCAACCAAGATCACGCGGATATATGAAGCCTCAACTAAATTCTCGTAAAAGAAACTACTCTATTGCCTTCAGATTCGAATGAGCCCCACCACCACCACCACCATCCGTTTAATTCAGTGGTCGAACTATCAACACACTTGCAACAAACAAATAAATAACACAACAGCCTAACAAAACGCTACCGGATAAACTCAACACAGGCCAGTTTCTCTCAAATATTATAACCCAATAACAGAACGCTCTTTTCTTACCATCGATTCAGCAGCAACAGGAAACCCCCGTGGAGCCAATGGATGTTTTCTACCAGTTGAGACGTTAGGGCAGAGGGAAGAGCCCTTCTCTTAACGTCTACCTAAAGCACTGTTGTTCGTGTCTGCCAGGATACTTGCACGGTGAGGACTCTTCTCTCTGCCCAATTTCGCGTTTTCGTCTTCAACTGAGTTCGAGGCAGCTGTTGGATATCAGGGGGATTGTGCTGTTGCCGCCACGTTCTAAGTACTTGAGAGCTACTACGTCCATTTTACTTTTGATCGAAATGGGCGATAAATCAGCCTGATCAAGATAGAATAGCATCCAAAATACAACATCCTTAGCCGTTCAGTAGAATGGGATGAACACCAACATCCAATTCCTTCCACATTCCATTCTGCTTGGATGCTACAATGGAAGGACCAACTACTTTTTACCCAAACTATCCCCAAAGACATCTTTCCCCTGGGGAGTTCTGTCGCAAAACAACAGGGACAAAATGAGAGCTATCATATTTTACTATTATTTCGTTTTTGGTTTGATCCAGTGTGATCGAGCTTCTAGAGATCACACTTGTGTGTACATAGTACAGCCAACTTTCCTTACTCTGCGTGTAGCGTGTAGTGGATGGGAGGGTTTTTCCCATACAACCTACCAGAAAAACGGTCACATATTTTTTGTGTGTTCCCTTTTCTTCTGGAGCTGGTAGCTTGCGGGGGAAAAACAACACACACCCATGCGACTTGCAAACCACGCTATACGCTACATTTAATTTTTTCTCTTTGCATAAACTATATTAACCACACAACTAGTTTGTTTATCAAACCGAGAAATTCAGCATAAGAAAAGCTTTTACGTTGTACTACTATACTCTGTGTAACACTGTTTACTACTTAACGCGATTCTGCTACTAACCTCCATATTAGCACGTAGATGGTTTTTAGTGTTTACGGTGTTTTCAGTGTTGATTCTTACTCATTCACACGTTCAAACAAACCCAACCAACAAGTATACGGGGATGTTGTGAATGATAATAGTCCAGGTAAAAAGCAAAAAATACAAAAAAAAGAAAATCAAACACATACACTACTACACACGACAAACAGCAACAAAATGCCCACAACAACGTACTAATGTATACAGTACGCGATATCGTTTTACTCTTTAATGTTTATAGTTAATCTTGTTTGGTTTGAACCTTACTCGTTTTTTGCTACTCTTACATATTGTTATATTATTCACTCACTAGGTTATAGACAAGCAAAACAGAAAAAAACATATTATACTATAATCTAAGCATTGAAATAGCTAAGTGTGTTAGAAAACTGTTATAGATGATACGTTTTTTTCGCCCTTAAGAAATATTTCTCGCCTCCTTCTTTGAAAGTTTGACAACTATGAAACAGTAATGGGGCGGTTACACCTCGCACAACACCAGAGGTTGTTCCGCGGCCGCCCAAAATACCATCCAGAATCTCACCCAACATCGAGATTGACTACTAAAAAAAAACAAGAAACATCTTTTTTCTATGAGGTTATGTCATAATGTTCGTTTGTAATACCATTCAATTATACCATCTTTGAGGAATAGAATAGAAAAGCAGTAACATCAACGACAGCAGGAAGAATATATTGAAATAAACATAATAATACCATGCTTTTACCATTAACATCGGTAGGCGTAAAAGCACATCGAGATAGGGATATATAGATTGAGAGACAGAGACAGAAAGAGTGAGCAGAAGCAGATCCAAAGGCAGATAGCACACGCGCAAAACGCGTGAAAACTTTAACACCATCATTACTAACTAAACTGCAAAGTCGCGATTGGAAATGCAAAAGCCCCCAGAAACAATCCGTCAATAAACAGCTGATAACGGAAACCAAAAACCCAACATCTCAACAGCAGCACTCCATCTGTGTGCCCTTCAATGGCAGTATCCCCCTGCTGCACTTCTTCCTAGTACTACTATTTTAAGGCCAAGAAAGAGGATAAGCCGGCAGATATCCTTCCATGGAGTACATCTTCGATGTTTTACGTATGAAAAGGCTCGCAGAGAATCCTTCCACTATTACGAAGAGTGATTTTTTGTTTGTATTGCTGATATAGATGTTATCCCGTTACTTCGTATACTCTGAGTAGTTTAGCTTCTTTTATGCTGTTTGCATTTCCCCTTCCATGGACCATGGTTCCAATCAAAGTTGATGATTGAAAACCTAGCGAAAGAAATCTAGTGCTTAGTTCCATGTTTGATGCATCTCATTACCAGCAGCATAGGGAGTACATTTCCCACAAAACCTTGAAAACCTTGTTTGTTAACAACTTCCCTGTTTTGCTCGGCAAAAATTCGTTTAAATATTATCATCATTTTGCATTGTGCGACGGAACGGCTAACGGAGTGAGACTCTTTGAAACATGCATGATTTTGTTTTTCACACGCGACATTCACACATACCCGGCACATTTTGTGGTAAAAGATCGTCCAATTGATGTCAAAGATGAAGCTTTAAAAATTCGACAAAAAGTCATTTAAATTAAATAGAGGAAACAGAGGAAAAATATGATGAAGCATGCCAAAGCAACACAACCAACAGCACAGATGTCTGTTTTATTTCAAGATCGATGCTAACCGAACCTAGGGAAGAGTAGATGCAAATGTCGTTTAGGGTCAAAGTTCAAAGAAGAAGGACGAGGATCATTGAAATTTGGAAATTCAACATCGAAGAGCACATAACAACCAAACAACAACTGTTAAACCATTACACGGCCATTCATCTACAAAGGAATAGAGTGAGATCAGGCGCCATCAAACTCGCCCATGACTTTAGACACGATCTTACCAACATCAATATTCCCAAACATCGCGATCTCACTAACACTTTGTTTGCATCTACTCTCACCTAAATGACCTTAAATCCAGCCGCTCCTAAGTGCAGTGTAAGTATTACTACGTCAAAAGGAAAGAAATTATCTCAAAATATGCACTCACCAGGACAGTTTAACAGCTCACTGATGACTTTCGACACCGTTTTGATGTGTGGTGTTGTTTTCTTTTTGATTCTGCTTTTTCTCCTGTGCCGAAACGACCTTTATGCCAAACATTTGCACCATCTGTTCGCAGGTATTGCGAGTAATACGCTCCACAATACCATTCTTTTGCACGTGGGGTATGCGGGAATACAGTTCCTCATAATCGAAACCTCGCGCCAGTGCGTTGCGTATCTCTTCCATCACAGGGAAATGGCCCTCTTCTATGCAAAAGAAGCTGTAAATGCAACAAGTACGGCTTAGAACGGCTTGATCAACTGCAAACAAGTAACTTCCTCTTACCTTGGATACCTTTCGTTGTAGGTATACTTCTTCTTGCGATACTCATCCTTCTGAGGGTGTGCAATATGCATTTTAAAACAAGAAGAAAACACACTTTTTCATTACTACTTCTCGACCGAACATGACTTCAAGTCATACTTACGCTCTTTGAGAGATAGGTACTGCCGGTCCACTGGGCAGATACTATTGAAGCAAACTTTTCATTCAGCCAGGCTCCGTTAAACTGTTTCAAAATAATGTCCAAAATATTGAGCTGCAAAGAAAGGAGCGTTAAATCCGTAGTATATCTTCGACTCTCAAGGGTTCCCTCAGCTATCACACCTTATTGTTGATGCACATTATATAGGCAGGTTGTTGCGAAACGAAATTAATAAGCCTCGTTAGCCTGTCAGACTCTGCCCTCGTCCACACGCCTCCTTTCGGGATTAAACAGGCCAAGGAGGCTCGAACTGCCTGCGCCGGTACAGTGCCGAACGAGGTGGCCAAAAACTTCAAATGTCTATAATCCACCAGCTCCGTCAAGCCCGTATCGATGAAGTGCACCTTCACGCGGCACCCGATCAGTGGTCCCACGATTCTTCCCCGCTGCCAGACTTCCTCATACAGCACGGCACAGTACAGCCCGTGCTGCACCTTACTCGTCTCCAGGCGCCATCGATCGGATCCGATATGGTTATAGCATTCGTTCAGCTCGTCGTACAACTTTTCGACCAACGGCTCCTGGGCGGCGCTACGCAACCACAGCCGGTTGGGATTGAGCATGTGCAGGACCCGTACGTTGGTGATCTCTCGCTCCACGAAGTAACTGAGCACGTCGACTTTGGGAATGGTTCGCGATAGACCCATTACTTCCGAGGGCATGTCCAGCATGTTGATCCAATCCCACACGCTGCTGCACGGTTTCGTTGAAGCAATGCTGCCATCGACATGTTCACAGGATTCCTCCATAACCGCCGTGACGGGTTCTGCTTTTTTCACAGTAGGTTCTTTTGGCGCAGTGGGTTCTTCTTTCGCAATAGTTCCTTTTGTCGCAGTAAGTTCTTTTGTCGCAGTAGGTTCTTCTTTCGCACTAGATCCTTTTGTCGCAGCTGAAACTGGTTTCGCAGGAGTTACTTTCACCTTCTCTACAGGAGCTATCTTCAGCGTAGACTGCGAAGGCTGTTTAGGAGACCGATTATCGTGACCGCTGTGTCCGTTCAAATTTTTAGCTCCCATTGGCAGTGCAACATGTGCTTTACTGTGATTTTGTACCCATCCTGCACCACCAGATGAACTAGGTCTCGGTTTTTGCGCACTATTATAGTTATTGTTCTTAACGTCTTGTATTTCTGGCACCCGAAAGGTGGCTGAGCAGTGTTTTTGTATGTTTTCTTTGAAACTCACATGCAACTGGCGCCCCTTTCGTTGGCCAGACCTTCGGGTGTTCTGCAGCAACTGTTCCACGTGGGCCACGGCCGGAGTGGAAACGTACTTAACCATTGTGCGGCCGTTGGCACTGTAAACCTAATTAACAGGGACGAATTAGGCATATTGAACAGTAAGTTTCTGGTAGAGGATAACATGCGCCACGTACCTGCACCGTATCCGTTAAGCAGCACAACAGATGATAAACGCTCGAGTAACCGAGCCGGTCGAAGGGGATTCGGTAGCCTTCCGTGTTCCGAAAGTCTCGTTCCAGCTCGGTCAACGTCAAGCAATGATTTGGATGCGACATTACCAGACATCGTATAACCGGCTTTAGCTTTGCTAACTCTTGGCTTTGGTCCATCGTGCCTTTGCTTAGAACTTCAGGCATCGCTGTGTTATTTACCACTGATCGATTGAATGTGCTTTGTTGTAAATTCAAGATGGCCTCCTGTTTTGTTTACTCGCGTGTCGATCGCACACGATGACGGACTGCTGCAGCTGAAGATTTGGTGCTGTGCACACAACACGTTTCGGCTTCAATAAAAATTGAACACAATATTTGTTTTAGCTTTTGCAATGTCTTTGGAGTTGCTAAAGTACGAAAAAACTATTATATAGGCACATGCCTTTTCAAATCTCTCCTTACCGTTGCTATAAATTCGACGCGATGAAATAATAAACCTAAACTAGCAGACATTGAAACGGAGTTTACCCGTCTGCAGCACCCCAAAGCTGTCAAATTTGCTGCTACCACTACAACAGCACTCAAATTCAGCACTTTTTATCCGGAACGGAGCAGGACGCGCACTGACTGCTGTATGCTGACTGAAACGTTCGTAGGCTGGCGCAGTTGGAAGTTGCGTCTGGAATTGCCTCTGAATCCCACAGAAGAGCATTCAGAGCTGGTTAAAACTAACTGAAATTAGTGAACAGTGGCTGTGGTATTACCGTCTGCATCGAAATGAAGGAATTAAAGGCAATCCTACGCTCGCTGGTCATCTCCAACGCCGAGCGGGGCATGAGCGAGTATCAGCTCGATCGAGACTTCAAAAGCCTTGAAGGACGCAACATACCGTTCCGTGAACACGGATTCCAATCCCTGGATGCTATGCTGCGTACCATGACCGATGTCGTAAAGGTAAGTTTGTGCATTTAATGTGCTTGTTGTATTTGTCAAATTGCTCTCGTTTGCTTCTGAAACAGGTGATGGGCATCGGAACTGGTGCCACGGTGTATCCGGTCACGTCGGAGAAAACCCAACACATCCTCGAGATGGTAGAAAAAAGTAAGAAGAACAAAAAGAAGAAACCGAAATACACTGCTCCTTACGTTCGTAAAACAGCGTCGAACCCTCTGCCCAAGCCCAAACCAGTAGTTGCGGCAAGGAGCAACAGTTACGGCAAAAACAATAACTACAACTACAACAACTACAACAACACCAACTACAACACTAACAACAACTACCAGCACAATGGTACAGGACGGGCCGCGAATGCTGGTCAGAAAAGGCCTGCAACGGCATCGTCGTCCAAGAAAAAGCGAGAAAATTTAACCATCACTATCCCCAACGATGTAAACGAACAGTTCAACATGTTTTGGAATGCGATACAACCGGTGCTTAATACCTCGTACGGTCAGAACACACAGCAGCAGCAGCAGCAGCAGCAGTGGCAGTCGTGGGGCAATCAGTATGGTTACTACCAGAACGCACAACAGTACCAGAACAATTGCAACGGTAATCAGCAACGTCACGCCAATAACCAGAAGCCCGGACGTAAAGGACAGAATGAGTGGAGCAACAAGCGAGCCTCAACGCCGTTCTACGGGAATGGCAACGATTTTACTAGCGACTGCTGGAACAGTTACTACTCGCAGTTCTATGGGAATGAGCATTTCGGGGGCAACTTTTCCACTGGAGGTGGTTGTTATCCGAGCCTGCAGAATTACTATTCGAGCTACGGCTACGGTAACTTCCAGACCAACATGTACACCGATGGCGCCTGGGAGTGTAATTACAATGCCTCGTACGGCTACGATCAGTACGGGTACTTCCTCCAAGGTATGGGAAATAATTACTACTAAATTTTAGGTGCTATGGATTGTCGGAAAGTTGAAATGAAATGTTTAAAATTGTCCTATTACAAAGGGAAGGGAACCTGTTGTTTATGAAACTTGGTACAATTTGAATTTGAGGGCAGTTTAGGAGGGTATAATAACACATCTGTGGGAGTGCATGTAGCCCCTGCAGATCTTCCAATAGCACCACTCGTATGAAGTGGTTAAAATGAAATGGAAAAATCTGAACTCCTAATGTCTTAGCTCCGCTCAGCTACCCTACAGTTCGGCCAGTGCCTACTAGGAAAAACATTCCATCTTTGTTTTATTTGCTGAACAACAGTAGTGTCTCCAGCTGGTTTGGGGTAAACAATGTTTCATAGTAATTTCCATGCTTTTAATGGATTATTTCTTTTTCAATCCTTAAAATTCAAATCGGTCCGTTTCCTTATTTTTATTTTTATCATTTTCATATTTTTTATTAATTTATAATACAAACAGGTTTTTGTTCTTTAGAATATTTGCGAATATCATTTATTTGAACTTTCGCATTCGTACCAGCTCGTTTGATACTGTCAAATGTAAAGCTAAGTGCCAGAATTGCGACCTATCGAATCAATACCAAAACACCAGAAAGCGTGCGAAGTAATATCAGAAATATGTAATTTTCCCAGCGCGGGAAAAGTTACGAACGATAGTATTGGTAGGTAGATCTTCCTTCGTAGTTTTTGTTTGAGAAAAACGTTGAATGGAATGATACAGCCAGATAGATAGAGTTGGTAAGGCGCAGTAAATGTGTTAACATTCTGTTTGTTAAATGTTTCTTCTCTAGAAATACAGATGAGTTTAATAAAAACATTTAAATGTTATTACACCAAACAATGCTTCTTCAAAAGTCGAAAGAAAACACCCAAGTGTACGCTTCATTGCTTGTCATTTTATTCAATTTCTGAACGAACGGGCCTGGCCCGTATCACCTTGTCGCTTTGTTCATATTCTAAAAAATAAGTCCACTTATGATAACATCGGTTCGGTTGCATTACTCTGCCAACGACCAGGCGGTATCACTACGCAGCGCAAGCTGTCTGTTCAGCGTACTCTCGTCCGGATTGCGTATCAGCGAATCGATTGGACTGTTTAGCGAACACGTAAGTATCACATCCACCGTGCAATCCTGCAATAATTCGTAAAGAACGGGGTGAAATTAGGTTTTTTGTTAAAAACGAATCGAAACCAGCACACGTGTACTACTTACCTCCTGGTTCCTGCTGACAATGACCATATCCAGCACTTTACGATGAACCAATGTAGCCAGCTGGTCACAGCACGCGTCACTCCACGTGCCGTGTGCTGGTTTCACATATTCCAACGAAACCTGG
This sequence comes from Anopheles arabiensis, assembly GCF_016920715.1. Taxonomy (NCBI): domain Eukaryota; kingdom Metazoa; phylum Arthropoda; class Insecta; order Diptera; family Culicidae; genus Anopheles; species Anopheles arabiensis. Next base: position 3,401,634 of record NC_053518.1, read on the forward strand.
AGCGCTTGTGGCGGTATCGATGCCAGTTCTCGTGCCAGGAATCTCACATCGCACAATCGCACGTACCGCAGGTATCCGTAGTCGATGTACAGCAACAGCACGCGCTGGTGATTGATTCCACCCATAATCTTTGCTCGATACCACTGGTTGTAGTATTTGGCTGCACAGTACAGACCAGCCTTTGCCATCGCTTCCGGCACGAGCCATTCGTCGCTGGACGCCTTCGTGCGGTAGATGGAGTCAATGTAAGGCGCAAAGCTCTGTAACTTTTCCGTTTGTTCCACCAAGTGTACGTGCAAATGCTTGGGATTGAGGGCTGCCGTCACAACCGCCTTATGGACGGTTTTCGGTTTCAAATGAGCTGGCAGAATCGTTTCCGCAACCGCTTCCCTTGCAGTCATAGCATCAACGGGCATCTGAATGACGCTTTCGTCCTTCTGTTTCGGTGCAGTGCTACCGCTCACGGGAACTTTCACACCATTCGTCATCATACTTTCCACTTTTGGGGAGGGTACAGCGATGGTTTCCCTGCTTGTCGCATTGCTTTGGACATTCTTGTTATGAGACGGGGTCAGCTTGTGACCACCAATAGGTACGGGTTTCCGTTGTTCTACTTGGCCGTTCAATTGCGTTTGCCTCTGTGTTCCATCCACGTTTGGGATCGCTTTCAGAGCGTTACTCTGCCTCTCTGCCCTTCGCATCTCTTCCCGTATGTCCTCTTGGAACTTTTGCATGTCAATACTCGGCGGAGGCCGCTGTAAGCCATTGTTCGACGTGAATTGTGTAAATTGGGTTCCTTGGGGCTTGTCGTGGTAACTGTTATTCCCTTTCACTGGGGTAGCCGTGTACGATGGCGGTTGGTAGCTGTAGATTGGTTTTTTGCTAGTGTTTTTACTTCTTTTCACCATTTCTCGTACATGTTGGGATTTCTCATTGGTGAGCGGTTGTACTATCGCGGTCAATCCAAAGCCATTGACCTTGAGCGAATGGAATGCATGAAATTAAAGGAACAATCATACAGAGAGAGGCTGCAATGCATTGTCCACTCACCTGTACGGCATCGGTCATTGTACGCAGCATCGCATCTAACGAATGGAATCCAAACTTCGTGTATGGGATGGAATATCCTTCGAGATTTTTAAAATCCTTATTTAGTTGTGCCACAGTGATGCCATTACCAGCGTTTGATATGGCCAGTGCTCGTATGATTGTTATTATTTCATCCATTGTTTCTGAAAGCCGATGAGAAAGGGATGCCGTATTTACAAAAGAACGTAATGACGCAGCAACAAACGGTCCTTAAAATACTCATGCTTTTTTACCTTTAAGTTTGTTTTAATGCAGATTGGCACAAATAGAAATGGCACCTCAACGAAACAGGCACATAAAATAACAAGTTAGAGCGATTAAAAACGTTTGTAAAATATATACACAATACGTCCGCATCAGCCGCGGCCGCCCTGGTGGAATGTTTTGTTTGCGACCGAGCACGATGTTTGCCGGTTGACAGATTCACTTGCGTGCTGGCAACACTGCCTGCTGGTGGGTCTTTTGTTATCATTTTTGGCGAACACTTTTTCTCAAATAATATTCCAAATCAAACGAATTGCGCAAATTGCACAATGAAACTATCCTTTGAGCAGTATTATATACACATATCCTAACGAAATGCATAGAAATGTATGCGAAATACAGTCAAACCAGTTTGAAGTATTTCACCTCATTGCATAAACAAACACACACACACACTCATAGGAAAACACATTTTGCATTCGATCGAGCCTGGCAACGCTGCTGACAATCGCGGATTGTACGACATCTTTTGACACCCGTAGAATCGGATGAGAAAATTCTGATCCGCTTTTGCACCGAACGACCGAAAAAGGCCACCTTTATTCGTCGACTTTCCTGTTGAAATCGCCAATAGCGCAGGTGAGCATAATCAGCGACCGCGGCCGGCGGTGAAAATACGCCCAGCAAAGTGTATTTTTGCATGTTAAAAATCTTACATAACACCTACACTGTTACACACCGTTCCCGGTGGTGTTGTGGGCATTTGGTTCAGCGGCATATCGGCTGCAGGACAGCAATGGCCACACCACCACAACCCCTCTGGCCGTGCACGGGATAAAGTGTTGTGTAATCGGAGCGGCTTATCGTAAATGATCGCTGTAATGTACCATCCGGGCATTTCCGGTTTTCTTTCCAGCAGCCATGTTCAAGTCCGTCGTGCCCGTGCTGTCGCAGGTGCCAGCTGAGCTATGCCTTGGTCAGCAGAACCGTGGCATGGCCACGCTGAAGGCCATTTCGATCCGTCTGAAGTCGGTCAAGAACATCCAGAAGATCACCCAATCCATGAAGATGGTGTCCGCCGCCAAGTACGTATAACCGAGCAGCAGATTGGGATTGGGGGAGGGGGAAAGTGTACGTAGTTTCGAGTGTACGAATGTTAGAATGCCCCGTCTTGCCGCCCCAACAGGTATTCCCGTGCTGAGCGTGATCTGAAGCAGGCCAGACCGTACGGTGTCGGTGCGCAGCAGTTCTACGAGAAGGCCGAAGTCGCGCCGAAGGAGGAAGACTCCAAGAAGCTGTACATTGCCATCACGTCGGACCGTGGTCTGTGCGGTGCGGTGCATACCGGCGTTGCCCGTTACATTCGCGGTGAGCTCGCCACCGACCCGAACATCAAGGTGATCTGCGTCGGCGACAAGTCGCGCGCCATCCTGTCGCGTCTGTACGGCAAGAACATCGAGATGGTTGCGAACGAGATCGGCCGTCTGCCGCCGACCTTCCTGGATGCGGCCAAGCTGTGCAATGCCATCCTGAACCTCGGCTACGAGTACACCGATGGCAAGATCATCTACAACAAGTTCAAGTCGGTCGTGTCGTACCAGGTGGCGGACATTCCGATCTTCTCGCTCAAGTCGGTCGAGTCGGCGGAGAAGCTGCCGGTGTACGATTCGCTCGACTCGGAAGTGATCCAGAGCTACCTGGAGTTCTCGCTCGCCTCGCTGCTGTTCTACACGATGAAGGAGGGCGCCTGCTCCGAACAGTCCTCCCGTATGACGGCCATGGACAACGCGTCCAAGAACGCCGGCGAGATGATTGACAAGCTGACGCTGACCTTCAACCGTACCAGACAGGCGGTCATTACCCGTGAGCTGATTGAAATTATTTCCGGTGCTTCCGCTCTGGAGAGCAAGGATTAAGCGCCCGAAGTTGCCGTTGGTGATGATGGTGGAGGCGTGTATTGTTGATTCCGTGCTGGCCGGTTTTCTGCCATCCTCGCTGCGTGCCGTCACTCCCGATGGGAATCGCTGCCCCAACCGGCCGGATCGTCTTTTTTCGAGCAAGAACGAATATTTCGCCGTGTAAGAAGACGAGATATGTGCGCATGGTGCTTTCGGAAAATCGTTATCTCTTCACGAACGCAAGCAGAAAAGAAATAGTAATATAAAAGTAAACAAAATCCCAAGACTTTACGGTAGTTATTGATTTCATGCGAATACATTCGAAACATAGATGAGAAATTATCTTCTTTTTGGAAAATGTCTCTCTTCGATGCTTCTGAATTTAGTAAGAAGTCATCGTTTTCAGTAGCAAATTATCCATTCGCAAGGTGTTGTTGTGTTTGATTTTTGTTTTATTTATGCGATATTCATTGGATTAAATCTAAGGGCAATGCTAATAATAAATGTTTCCTTTTCTTCATACTCTTTCTATCTCTCGATTTTCCTGGCTTTATAAAAATGTTCACGTGGCTTTACGTAAAAACAAAACAGAGGACATATCGTAAAATGTATGTACGAACGTACACTATGGTACAGATCATGTTCCCTTCCTTCTCGCACTTGGCATCTTCATCGGTTCCATAACTCAGTCGTCCACCCCTCGAGCCATTTTCATGTTTGTATCACCACTTCGTCAATCCTAGAGTTCATTTTGCTGCAAAAGTAGTTTCGTTTGTAACTCAAGAAAAATGTGTGCAACCTAACTTCGCCATTTCTGCCGGTTGCTCTAGCAACGAGCATCGATCAGAAAGTGTATTTTGTGAGTTCGCGCGTATTAGCGGAGTAGTAGTCCGTCGAAAGTGCAATGTACGTACGTATATGTGTTAACAGGCAAATGAATTATGATAAGCTAAGAGCCAATTAAAAAGAGGAAAGAAACGAAATCCAACACACTCCCTTAATCCTTTGCCGGCACCTCAATCACTCGCGGTTTGTCTATGATGCGGGCCGTGCGGCTGCCCTTCTCCACGATACCGATGATCCAGGCCTGGCATCCCTCCTGCTTTTCAATGTCCTTACAGTAGGCCGCGGCTTGCTCACGCGGCAAACAGATCAGCAGCCCGCCGGACGTCTCGGCCGAATGGCCCTGCAGCAGCTGGAACATGTTGCCGCAGGCCTTCGCAACCGCAGCCATCTTGGCGATCACCGGCAGGTTGTGGATGACGAACGATACCTCATTCTTTTGATGCGAGGCCAGCGTCTGGGCATGGCCGAGCAGCCCGAAGCCGGTCACGTCGGTAGCGCCGTGCGCGTTGTACTTGTGCATGAGACGGGCGGCGACCCGGTTCAGCCGGGACATCGAGTCCATCGCCCGGTGGTACGCCTTCCGGACGTCCTCCTCCGAGACGACCAGCTTGATGCGGTTCCACCGTTCCGACTGGTCCAACCATTGGTGCGCATTTACGGCCACCTGCGTTCCGAGCGCTTTCGTCAGCACCAGCACATCACCGACGACAGCATTATCCGGCACGATGAATTCGTTCTGCTGGCAAATCGTGGTCGCTACTCCCCCGATAGTGCACCACGGGTTAACGACACTATGGCCACCGGTCACACTGGTTCCCGCTTCCAGGGCGGAATCCTAAAACGAAACGAAAAGCCCGCCATTAACGATCGCTCAAACACGAAGCGTAGCTCCACTCGAAATTACCTTAAATCCACGCATAATCAATGGAATGACTACGTCCCGCTCTTTCTCGATCATCTTCGTGCTGACGGCGAGCAGCATCAGCATGTTGTCCACCTCCGTCACTCCCATCGCGTACAGATCGCTCAGCACGTTGGCGCACGCAATCTTGCCCATCATATACGGATCGTCCACGATTGGGTAGAAGAAGTCGGTCGTCTGCACCATGCACAGTCCGCCGTGGCGCAGCGGAATCACCGAACAGTCGAGCCCGATGCCGATCCGGGGCGAAGACATCGGCATGAACGGCTGGTCGGGATCCTGCATGTAGTCCTGCTGCAAGGACGAAACCAGCTTCTCCAGCACCTCCTTCGGCACTTTGCAGCAGCGGCCCTTCAGGTCGGCAAAGCGGGTCAGCCGGAACGATGCATCTAGATCGTGTGCGGTCGGATCGAACGGACGCCGCAGTACCATGCCGGTGTTACCGGTCAGCTCCAGATGGACCATCGGATCTTGTTGGTAGTCTCCCATGATGATGTTGCTTCACGACGCGTTTGAGCTACGGCGATGAGAGCACAACAGCACACACATGAGGGTGAAAACAGTGGCCAACGAATAATTTATGTTACATTCGCGAAAAATGGCCTCGCCTTCCAGTACTACTTACCTACAAACGGGTTGCCTTTCTCTGACGAAGCACGTATCGTATCTGTGTTCTGTATCTCAACAGCCGGCTTGTCGGGCAGCTTTGGCAGAGGTAGCGAAGCGGTGTGGCGTCGCCAACTAGATGAAGATTTTCACACACTGAACGCACAGCACAGCAACAACGCGGGCCAGAACTTGCGGGGCCCAACTGGTACGTCCCGCGTGGCTTCTTCGCTTGGTGCAAACGTTTTATTGAAATTAAATGTTGCTAACAACAACTCGCTTCACAGACCCTGCCGCCGAGGTGATGAGTGGACGCAAAAGTTCCTAGGGCAAAATTTAAGGTTAATACCTATTATTGTTCCACCGTCGCTAGTGATGGCCAACGCTGTAAAATGCACGCGCACTGGCGATGGTCGATGCTGCTGCGCGAGTGAGAGGGCAAGATTCTAGAAGCTTCTTTTGGATTACCCGCTTGTGGCGGTGCACAGTGGGCTCGCGTCATCGAGGGGTTCATTGGCGTTGGTTTATTGCTGCGTTGGCAGGATGCGGTACGTATTGAAAACTACGATACAGGAATGTTTAAAACGACAAAATTAACATTGAACAGTGTATTAAAATTAATTGGATCATGTTTGAACAACCACACCGATTAATTCTTACTAAAATGCATTGTTTTTAACATTTTTTGTTTGGTGTACCGTTTTGACCATTGAAAATAGTCCATAGTGCCAATAGGTGGTGGTCTCGGACGTCGGTACCGAACGTTGAGAATGAAATTTACAATTCAAAATACAGTTTTCTGTCACTTTTAAAAAGCTTTCAAAGATTCCAAGACACTTCAGGGAGCAGAAATGCTTCTTTCGAAGCAAATAAGGCATCTTTGTATGATGAATTGGACTAAAAAAAAAGTTTTTGCAATGTAAATAAAAGCGGCACAGGGAGTGCTTTTACAGCGGCACGCAACGCAGTGTAGACGAGCCTTTCGCAGAATGCGCGAACCAAGGTACACGTCAGTTCAACAAAACAAAACCCCGGCATCGAGCCCTCCTCCACCCTGCCCGAGGCGCAGAGAAAAGGGATTTTGTGTGTTTCTTCCGTGCTGTCGACCCAACTACTGGTGAGTATTTGGAACGACAAATTTTCCTATTTTCTGTACTTTACTACCCCAACCGGAGGGTGAAAAACGTTGCTCTTAAGCGACCATCAGCTTGAGAGTTTAGGAAATATACATTTCCGGGCATTATGAGCAAATTTTCATACAACATTCCACCTGCGGGTTCATGTACCTGAAATCCGATATTTATCGATTTTTCGTTACCACAGATCTGTGTTCGTCTTTCGTGCCTAAAGCTACCCAGGCAGGGTGTGTGGTCGGCTGACTGTGTGCTGTGCGTTATCACCGTCCCGTAGCGAATCCAGAACCATCGACAAAGAAGGCAACGTGGAAGAATCGTTTCTCGTACACCTCCAAAGAAAGAATACACGTGTCCGTGATGCGACATTCGAGAGCGATTGTGGCCAGCCTGCTGCTCGTGGCCCTGCTTCCAACGCTATCCCTCGGGGACATACCGAAACCACCCTCGCTGTCCGCCGGAGGAGGCACCAAGAAGGACAAACTTAAGACTGAAAAACTGCCCCCCTGCAAGGCGTGCACCGTGCTGGTGAATTCGTTCCGCGACGGCATCAAGCGAACGGAACGGGCCAAGCACGATGGTGGCGATGCGGCCTGGGAAGAGGAACGGTTGGGCAGCTACAAAACCAGTGAACTGCGGCTGGTCGAGATCCAGGAGCGGCTCTGCACGGACATAGTGCGGGGTGAGGACCAGTGCCATCAGCTGGCGGAAGACTACGAAACGCAGATAGAGGAGTGGTGGAAAAACCATCAAATCACGCAGCCCGATCTGCACCGGTGGCTGTGTGTGGAGCAGGCCGCCGTCTGCTGTCCGGACGGATTCTACGGCCCGAACTGTGAACCGTGCCCGACCTGCTTCGGCAACGGGAAATGTAAGGGCAACGGCACCCGCAAGGGCAATGGGAAGTGTGCCTGCGACGAGGGATACACGGGCGACAACTGTGATAGCTGCAGCGAGGAGCACTATCAGGCATTCCGGGACGAGACGAAGCTACTGTGCAGCCGGTGCCATAAGGCGTGTGCGGCCGGCGGCTGTACCGGGGCCGGGCCCAACTCGTGCCGGGTTTGTCGCAGCGGCTGGGTGATGGACAGTGCCCGCGGTGGCTGTGTGGATGTGGACGAATGCATTAAGGAGGCTCCATGCACGAAGCAGCAGTTTTGCGTGAACAATGAAGGCTCGTACAGCTGTTTGGGTAAGTCTGAGGGCTTTTCCCTCGGTGCTCGACTTTTACTGATAAGATTGGCTAATGATTAATTACATTCGTTTCTCGCTCCAGAGTGTGATAAGTCGTGCGAAGGCTGTAATGGCGATGGTCCAGATTTGTGTGAAAAATGTGCCGAAGGATACGAGCTGCGGGACGGAATGTGTACAGGTAAGCTTCGAGGCATGTTTTAAACCGTTTCCTTCCATCTCTGCATGCATTAGTGTTGATCCGCTTGAAAGTTGCTCTTGTGTTCACGTTGCTTTGTATGATTATCATTGTACCTTTTCTGTTGGTTTGAGCTATGAGTTGAATTTTGTTTGCAACGTTCCATTTTTTCCCCATTTTGTTGTGATTTATTTCTCTGGAATGTATGCCTTTTGGCCGTGGCCGATGCGTGACTAACGCCCTTTGTTCGTCCGCAACACCAAACAGATACGTCCAACGAGAAGCGCAACCAGTACGCCACCTTTACGCGCTACCTCACCTACCTCGGTCTGTGCATTGCCACGTGCATCGTGCTACAGAACTCGACCTGGCTGGCGGCGCTGGTCGGTCTGGCCGTCGCGGTTTACATTTCCGTTTCGGAGTACTGGCTCAACACGGCCCCGCAGCAACCGGCGGCACCTTCGCCGCGGATTTTAGACGAGATTCTACAGCAGCATTAAAAATAGAACAACTTCCACTCGGCGTGTGCTTGTACAGAGCGCACCCATGCATGATTCGCCGAGGTACACGTGGGACGGGAAGACGGGCTCAATTTTATCTTCGACACTTTTATGAAAGAAGGTTGTGCGGTTATTTTTGGTGCTGTCCTAGGACGACCATTTTTAGTTTTGAGATACGCAAAGCAAAGTGTTGGTGTTGATTGGACAAATCAGACTTATGGAATCGGCTCTCTTCCACACGTATTAAACTTTTAAGAGCAAGCGAATCCTTTCTCTACGACTAAGTAATCAGAACAAAAGATCCCATGGCACGGCATCGATCGCCATTAAGTCTGAAATGATGAGTGAATGAGTGAAACAAAGTGCATAGGGGTGACATTTTAGGTAAAACGAATAAAATAAACTCGTAACAAACAGTAACAGAAACTCTCCCATACTTTGGTAACGTCCTCACACTCCTGTGTTTGCGTTCGAGTGTTTGTGTGTGATGTATGCTCTTTCGTTCCACTACTGCAGCGTCATCGGATGATACGGGCGTGCCGGAACAACAGTTGGATCCGCCTAGCTTCTCTTCAACTCGGGAAGGCGAGCCCCATCCCACTGAGCTAAGCGACGGAGAAGATCCTGCCGCGCCAAAGGATGAACTGTAGCAAGAGCATTGGGAGCAGCGCCAAAGCAGTATCTTGACAATGTGATCAACCTAACTTATATGAGAGTGTAAATAGTGAATGCCGACGCGATTGCAAAATAAACCAAACTACAAATCATAACTTAGAATGCTCGATCTACCTGCGATCACGATGGACACACATGCTCAAGTGAGGACCGTTCGGAACAGAACTAGCACATCGTTTCCTGTTTTCAATATCGTTTTTAATGGGTATACAAGAAAGAACAGATTCTAGGTTCAATACAATAAATATTTCCTCCGCTCGTTCCCAATCACGCGTCAATCCCTCCTCCCCACGTTCCCAATTCCCGCAGAGTGAAGTTACGTTTCGATGTTTTGCTTTTTCTCCTTAATAGTTTTTGTGTGTTTTTTTTTTGTGTTTATATCGAAAGGCATAGAGTAACGGCAATGAAACTACAACGCAAAAAAGGGGGGATACTATCCTAGCCTTCTTCAGTCCTTCTTGGGCGTGGGACGCGAATGTTCCACAGTTTTTTCGTAGGTTGCGAATGGAACAAGTTGTAAACGGTACACGGTACACATACGTATATATCTGTGCGTAACTATAAATAATACAATTATAAGACATTGTAAGCGCTTACAAATCAAGCTGTGTCTTTTCACAGCAACGGAGCGAGCAGTGAATGTGATGCGATCATGTTAAAGTTCGTCGTCATGTGTGTTGCGGATTGAAGAGGGTTAGTAAAAGTCTTGGTCAGGTCGTGTAAAGCTCTGAGAGGGCTGATGATGGCACAGTGAAGTTAGTAAGTCGAACACAGTTTGACCGAACACAGATACGCTTCCGCCTGCGGTCGTCGTGTTTTGCACAAACAAACAAAAAACTATAACCAAATGTGTGAATGCAAAAAGTTCCATTTTTACCTATCTATTCAACTTGTTCATTCGAATGTTGTCTTCTCTATCGCTCCGCTCTCTATCCGTTTCCATCAAATTACCCTACTCCATGGTCCTACTTTTAATTCACCGTCCTTTTTTCTTTTGTTTTTAAACGCTACACACATGCTTAAAAGCTAACGCTAAACCAATCAACGTTACAGAAGAGCGCGAGCGCGCGCCGCAACACGTGATTCTAAATAATCAGAAACGATTGTTAAACGGTAATACAATGACAAACCAACAGTGTGTAAAAAGGCCTAGTTTTACGTCGGATGTGTTCTGATTGGACATAATAATACCGAAGAAGAACGTGGCACGCGTGATTATGCACGATTGTTTTCTTGCTTATTTAACACGACTAATTGATTGCTTGCTGTTGTTGTTGTTGTTGCTTGGGGGTGTTTTGGCCAGACGTGATTATTCATTGTATCTTCTGATTCTGATTAGCGATTCGCGAAGAGCCCCCGTTCGATTGGGTGAAAGGGGTTTTAACTTAATTAGTAATAAAACACACATTGTCATTACGTTTTGATGTGATGAAAGGGCACTAAAACATCCTCCCTCTTGCTGGCTTAATACATCTGTTTGTGTGTGAGTTAAGGGACGCATGTAAGCGTTTTTTTTTTTGTTGCAATTAAACCTTCGCTTTAGTGTACGCTGCTCTGAATTATCTTGGATAACATGTTGAATTTTGGTATATCTTTTCCTGTTCACTGCAGCCACTGCAGCTGTACGGGTGTGTGTGTCTGTTAACCTATAAATGTGGCTTATCTTCATATATATTTTTTAAATTCAATTATTCATTGATAAGCATTGTATGCTGCGATAGAACGAAACAAAAAATTACTTTGGGCTTAATGATTAAAACAAAAAACAGACAAATTAAAAACAAAACACCAGACAAACGCGAATCTCTTCTCTAAAGCACAGCTGCGTCGCATTCGCGCGGCTCCTAGAATAATGTATTAACTGTTATTAAAACTCCCGTCCAGGTGTTTTGCTTTATCAGCCTTTTTGCTTAAGAAAGTTGTTTTAAGAACAACGCTATAACGCGCGCGCGCACGCACGCACGCACGCACGCAAGCTAGAGCTTTCCCTTTGAACCGTTTTGCATTTCACTTTGCTGTCGTAAAATAAAACGCAACTGCGAACGCCCATTCTTAATCGTTTACCATTCCCCCATCGAGTCTTGTCTGCCTTCCTACTGCTGGTGTTATAAACACGTGAGCGCTTGTAGCGCGTGGCTTCTCATGATCGTTGCATGCATTACGTACATTAAGAACTTCCTAGCGTTCCTTTCCCACCCCTTCAACATGGCTCAACTTTTAGTGGGTTTTGCTGCAGGTTTTGTTGGCTAGATTGATTAGAGCTTACCGTTTTCGATACTGTTTTTAACATTGTTGATGCTGCTGCTGCTGCTGAGATCTCGCTGGTTCGTTGTTGCCGCAGTGGCGTTGGCCTCTCCATCATTTGGCGTGGTTGTCGTTGTACGATAGGTGTACAAGCTTTGCAGCGGAACGTGCAGCAACTCGATCACTTGTGTGAAGTTTGATTCTAAAAACCAAAAAGAAACAGATCACCGGGTTAGAGATCACGCAATTGTGCATTACTGGTGTGCGTGTGTGTACATTACCATTTTCCGGCGTAATAATACCATGGCGGATGAGAAAATCGATCACCACCGGGCAGCTGGTGGTTTTGAAGTCGGGCATAAACACACGCTCGAGACATTCGTGGGCCGGCAGCAGCTGAAAGTTCTGCACCTCGCCGTCCGAATTGTCAGGCACAAAGTCTTCGGGCAGCTCGAGATCGTACACGAACTCGGTGTTGGGGAACAGGCCCCGTTCGCTTTCGAAGAAGAACGACACGCACCCGGCGGATACGAGATTTTTTATCAGATGCCCCGGTATGGAGGCCTCCTCGGCCGCCTCCTTGATCGCCGTCTCGAGCACACCGAACCCGACCGCCAGCCCGCCGCTCACCATGTTGTCCCACTTGCCGGGCCACGTCTGCTTGGTGTCGGAGCGCTGCTGCAGCCAGATGCAGAGGCCCTTGGTCGGGTGGCGCACGTACCCGTTAATCTCCACGCCGTAGTTGCGCACCCCGAACAGGCACGTGGCCGACCGGTCCATCTTTAGCAGCGAGCCGGTGGACGACTTGACGTCGTAGCACTCATCGCGCCATCCTTTCAGCGCAACAAACATGCCCTGCTCCCGGAACTCGCGCAGTATCCTTTCCACCTGCTCCGAGCGCGTGTTGTAATCCCGAAACGCTGGATTCAATTCGACAATGTTCTGCAAGGGGCGGAAAAAACAAATTCACATTAGAACTGTGAAGTGCTGGGACTGCCTCGTACAGTAAAGAAACTCTCCCCCGCTTCCTCGCCCAACACTATCGCACAAAAACGATTGTCGAACGCTGGTGCAAATTCATCCGTATCATGCTGAGAATGCGCGATTTAGCTTATCGCGCATAGACAACCCCAAAAGCCCTTGATAGGGTGTGTATATTATCGTATCGTTCCCTCCCAGCCCCGCCCGAATAGCTGTCCCTTGTTCCGCGCGTACCTGCTTGCCATGCTCCGGTGCACGGACGTGAAATACTTCGGGATACTTGAGCAACTGCTCGATCACATTCTGGCTGACCAGTCCAACCTGGTGGCCGTCGACGACGAACGGGCGGCAGTCGCCTTTCATGAAACCTGCAAAAGTCAATGCTCATTAGCGGGATTGGTAGAGAAAAGGGGGGCAGGAAGTGGTGAAAAGGGCCGAGAACGAAGCGGCATGATTAGAATGGGTACGTAACAGATGGCAAAGCGATTAGCGGCGTTGCGTTGCGTGTTCTAAAGCGCCACGTTGGAATGCCATGCTTCTCTAACACCACCACCACGCTGTGTGGCGGCAACACTAGCGGAGAAAAGTAAACAGTTGTTTATCGTTTTTGTCAAACAGCTGATAAACGCAAAACGAACTTTTCATAGCTGAACTTAACGAACGCGAAGGGACGTCGGTCGCTTGGGTGTGTGGATGGCGCTGGCGCCTCCTCGTTCTGGTGTACGCACCGATCCGCGCGCGAGGTGTTCAACCGCGAGGGTCGCACACACACACACAGCGCACGAGGTGGGATGTTTTGGGGACGAAAATGTCGTGGCAGTAGAGCGTGACGTGACGCAGTGTTTAATTAGCTTGTTTTCACTCCTGCTAGCCTGCGCTTGGGGCCGTGCCGAGTCCGCGGCATATTTGTTAGGGCATAGGTTTATTTTAAAATTTCTTCTGCCAATTCGCATTCGCCGCAGCGGGATAGGCGACGATGGGATGGTCGTGCGGTTTTGCAGGTGGGACGGAGCGACCCCCGCTTGCTCGTTGCAATTTTGTGTTTGTGTACACACAGAGCCGTGTTTCTCTTTCCAACACACAAGCATGACGGCGGCTGGTATTGATCTTGGGTCCCGTTTTTTTTTTAGGGTTTAGGTGCGATTTTTACACACGTTCACACTTTTTGGAGCCCACACGAGGTCGCGCATTTCGTCACACACCCAGTCTTCACGCCCTTTATCTTGCTACGCTGAGTCCCCCGGTGCTGCCGCTGTCGGTTTTATGCAATCGTTCCTTCACACCGATTGTGACGACGACGACAGAAGCGAATTTTATTGGCCTTTGTTCGCGAAAAAGGAAAGCTAAAGCACACCGACCGACGTCACCGGCTCTCCGGGGATCTGCAATAGACACACAGGAAGACGCCAATAATCACCAACCATCGCCAAACTAGCGCTTACCGTTCAGATAGAAGCAGTTGAACTTGTGGGCAAGCTTCAGCAACCGTGACATCTTTGGATCTGACTGCTGCTGCTGTTGCTGCTGCTGTTGCTGCTGCCCATCACTTGCCGTTGTCATTGTTGATGTTTTGAACGGTTGAGATGCGCCTTGATGTGTGGTGTGTCGTTGTCTTCGTCGTTGTCGTTGTGTCGTGGTCGTCGTTGTCGTTGTGTCGTGGTCGTCGTGGTCGTTTCGGATGTTGGCTGGCAAAACACTACACCACCACTGCGGCGCTGCGCTGCCCGTTTGCTTGTGTACGTAGTAGGTACGTCCGCACGCCGTCAGCCACCGCAAGCCGCACTCACATACACACAAGCACACACACACACACACACACACCCAAATGTTCGCTCTTTCGCTTCAGCAGCAGCGCGGTTTGACACACACGGGCGCCGCACGGATGGGAAGAAGAATACCGCGAACTTTATCGACGGAAATGCACCAAAGTGATCCTTTCCTGGCCAGCTGCTTTACGTCGTCTTACGATTATCCTTCGCTGTGGCGCGTTTGTGGTGCCCGCAGATGGGCAGCTAACCGTGACACACACAATCCTATTAACGCCCTCCTTCGTCAAATGGCGACACTGCTGTGTGCTGCTTTGTTGGTACGTTTTGCATACCGCTTTTTTCCTTCTGCTACCTCTCGACGAGTCCAACGAGCAAAGCAACCCCTGCCGAAACACGTTTTCACACGAACGGTGTTGTGTAGGGCGCGCCAGGGAAAAGCGATTTTCCCGTACAACCCCTTTTCCAACCGTAATGCGATATTGTGAGCCACTTTATGTCCACACCTAACCGCCCGTGCTCGATCGGCGCCTCCCACGGGCTGGTTTCGAGTTTTCCGTGAAAAACCTTAACACACACGCGCACACTTTTGCTTCTGAAAAGCAGGAACGCCTATCAGCCTACTGTGGGCCGTAGGAAAAATAGGTTTTCAAACCCACAAGTGTCGTCAGAAGTCGGGGCCGCGCGCGCGTCCGTAAGAAGACCGAAGACCGATTTTCCACTGCAAATCCCGCAATGGAATCCCGACCTCAGCCGGCTTTTGTTGCTTGCTACTGCTGCTGCTGCTGCTGCTGCTTCACGAATTCACGGTTTGCTCTCTCGCACGGGTCTCTCGCGAGTTGGGGGTTTGAAATTGTTCTTTCGAGCGCCACGGCCGCTGCTTGCCATATGCGTGTCTCTGTGTGTTTCACCCCTGCAACGATAAAAATCGTTCAGCACAGGTGTGTGCAACTGTGGCGAACGTGTTTCCCACACGGTTTCGATGAGACACTTTTTTATCAGGAACAGCACTTACTAAGCGTTGTTGAGGTAAGGTACGCAGAAAAGGAAAATTTCTGCTGGAAAATTACGAAGTGTGGCCAAGGAAAAATATGTTTTTTTTTGTTGCTGCAAAACGAGTCTGACGCCTCTGGTTGTATGGGAATATAGTTCGGTTTATAAGCTGCGGTTGATCGTTTGACTTGAGTTAGAAGCAAAGTGCGATTCAACTCGAATGTCCGTTGCTCATTCCAATAGGAATATCCAATTGGAAAATGCTGTATCGTTTGTGAGTTTTATTCTACTGGAATTTCTATTTAGCTTTTGAATTCTGTCGACGTTTATCGCAAGTAATATTAGTATTAATTTAATAATAGTAACAAAAAGTTGTACAAAATGTTTAAGAAATAAATAAATAAATTATTCAAAAGGTAGTTGAAAATCCCTACCACTTTCTGCGTTTGCAGAGCGCCCATAGAGACACCTTTTTTATGTTTAAACTCTCACTCTCTCTCGGCTCTCAAATTTCGGATTTAAAAAAACAACATATTAAACGATATTTGCCATATCGATTTTTTCCAGATGACCCGTTTATGAGTTTCTTTGTTATGCTCCGCTTCCTTCCACAGCATATACCCACACACCACAACATGGGCTGGTGGTGTGAAATTCAGTCACGACGCAAAAGAGGGGGGGCAGCTGGAATATATGGTGAGGCGCATTATCTTTCGCTCAGTTTATGTTGCGAGGCGCGATATCGCCGAATTTCGTCATATTTCGTAGTTTTCGTTAGGTTTATCAGGGGTTAGTCGTCTGGTTGAAGATACACAAGGGCTGACGGAGTAAACAACGCGATGCAATTCGAGCTACACACACACACGCACACAATCTCATTTCTAACCAGCATTTGACCAGCGTGTGGTGGTGGTGGTAGTAGGATCGATACAACAAAGGCTCTCTTGTTTATGTGCGCGGGCGTGCGCGCGCGCTCCTGCTCTGGGGCTGCAAACCATTGGTTGCTGGGATCGGAAAAGCTCCCAGCGTACCCAGTCTGAAAGGAAAATTGGTTTCGAACGGAATCTTCGCATCCGCGCCCTCGTCGACGAATCGAAATACTACTTTTTTTTCTGCCTCCATCCCACAGCTCGACCACTTTGGGACACTTTTGAACCCCTGTTTGTACAAACCGCGTTGTGCAAATTCGTGTGTTTGTGGTGTACAGAAACTCTGGCCTGCCATCTAGCTTGCCAGTGGAAAAAGAACAGCTCGCAGCCAGCACAACGACCAGAAGTAGCACCGCTTGGACATTTCCTGGATTTTCCTGGAAGTAGAAAACAGACTTTGTGCGTGCGTGAGTGAGTGTGTGTTTGGCTTCTGAAGCTCCATCGAGAAGTTTTGCTCGTGCAGTGTGTGTATGTCCTTTTGACTTCGCAGCAAAGGACGTTCGTTTGTCGGGTTTTCGATCGATTGCGAGACGCGTTGTGTGACGATTCGACGGTTTTCGCGGAACATTTTTCCTTCAGACTCACCCCCACCCGCCAACAAGGAACTCTAACGGCTTTGAGGAGCTTGGAAAGCTTGGAAAATCTCCCCGAGAGTGGCAGAACACTTTTTCACACTTCTTCGCAGGCGCGTTTTGGTGAAGTGTTGTTGTGTTTTATTTTATCGAAAGGTGTTTTCATCCCCCTGAAAGTACAAAACTTTTGAAGCCCCCGTTGTATAATCCCTGCCACTTCAAAAAATTTGAATATTGAAAATTCGGTAATTGTGTATTATTTTGTGCACCATCGGGAAGAAAGGCTCTATAAAGTGCAATCGTACCTAACGGAGGGAGGAAAATAGAAACCGTTCGGTTGTGGGTGCATCCAACGAACAAAAAAAAGGGAAGCAAAACAAATCTCTGGTGCCCTCTGGTGCTTTTGTGTGTTTGCTGCGAGAAAAAAAGGGAAAAAGGCAAAAACTCGAAAAACCCCTGCGCGAGTGTGCGTGTGTATGTGCAGAGCGAGCGCACGCGAGTGTGTGTGTTAGTGCTGCCACAGAAAGAGAGAGACAGGGAGCGCGCCCGCGCGTGTTGAGCTAGAGAGAGCGAGAGCGAGGCGTGAAAACAAAAACATCTCGAAGGAACGCGCGAGTCCGACTATAAACAAACCAACAACAAACAGGTCGATTCAGTCAGTGAGAAAACAAGCCAGCGCAGTCAGCAGCGTGCAGCAACACAGGAACGAAGCGACGAGCGAGCGCGAGCGTACACTACACTGAAGCGAAGCGTACGCATCACGTCCTCCCCGACACTAGCGCAGCAGCAGCAAAGCGAGCCAAACAAAAGCAACCACGCACGCCAGTCGTCCAGTGCTTAGTTTTTTTTTGGGCTTCTACGTAATCCTGCTTGGTTGTGCGTCGTGTGACGTTTGTTATCGTGCGTGCTAAAGGACATCTTCCCAGACCTCGTTGCGTGTGCGTGTGTATAGAACGGTATAGAAAACAGTGCAGAAGCAGATAATAACGCACACACCACGCAACTAGCAACAGCAACACAGCAAGCGAGCAAAACAAAGGACACAAACTTCTACACAGCCATACATATATAGTCCTCGAGTGCATTTGCGTGTGTGCGTCGTTTGAGTGTGTGAAGAAGCAGCAGCAGCAGCAGCAGCCAGCCCTTCACGCCACTTTCGGAGCCGTCGTTGCGTCCAATCGTTTAAATGAGTGATATAAGTCAGAAATGTTTCGGCAAAAATGGTGGATTCTCTATAAGCTTTAATCAAGACTATACGTAAGTACAGCCAAACGGCTATTTGCTTTGTTTCCCATTTAGTGCTGTGTCGATTCGGTGTGATGTCATACTCAGTGAGTGTGTATATGTGTGTGAGCGTGTGTGTACGAAATGATTTCTATTCTATTTCCGTTTGTTTTTTGAGAGGGAAAGAAACCAAAGTGATTTAGTGTTGTCCATTATTTCGAATGTATTTTGTGTCGTTGCTATGCGTTGATTAAATGCGCGAGTCATTGATTTTTCCTTAATTGTGCGCCGTCCTTTCATTTTCGATGCGTTCGAATGTAATGCATCCCACACGCATATTACATACGCTACAGCACAAACACACAGCAACAGATCGAAGGGGTGGGGAGGAGGATCGTATGTGTGCAGTGAGTTGAAGATTCCAACGCCTTCTATTCATTTGTTGCTGGCAGCAGGCACTACCTGTTGTGTTGTGTCCTTGGCATGTGTTTGTTGCTGCCTTTATTTGTGTGTGTGTTTTTGTATGCAAACTTTTCAACAAAATTAAGCATTAATTTTTGGTTTGGAGACTTTTCTAACCCTAATTGCGTTCCTTGCCTTAGTATTGCAACGCAATACAATGAACATACGTTTTTTTTGTTAGTTATAAAAATACCCTTTGGAAAACTCAACCAGCCAGCAGGAGGGGGGGGGGGGGTTTGTTGATGGGAGGGGAGGGTCATTTAATCGTTTTGTAGTGTTTCCTTTTTTGCGTGATATTTTTGGCATTGCTTCAAGTGGAAGTGAGGTAGAGGAGGGGTGTGGTAGAGAGGGAGGGGGGGGGTTGGAAAAGAAGATACCATCAGTGGTGGTGGTGGTGGTGTTGTGTAGTATTGGTGGTAGTAGTAGTAACGATGAGCATTTTTAAATTGGATGATGAAATATTGCTGCAAAGTGATACAAGGGTTTGGAAAGTTTAACATATTTTTTTTTGTTTGGAAACCTTTTGTAAAATATTAATTTGAAAAAAATAATTCAAACCTAATCTTAGCATTACTTTTAAAAATGTTTATGTAATATTTAATGATCATAACTTACTTATGATTTAAACACTTTTGCTTCCGATTCCACCTCCACTCGTCCTCTCGTCCTCCCTCGTTGACAGTGACCTTCTATTGCCCTTGCAATTGTTTCGCTGTGTTTATCACGGAACGCGTTCTGGGTGCTGGGCAGAGGGGTGTAGTGGAACAGGAGGAGTAGGAGAAGGAGGATGTCGAGTATTGTTGTTGTGCATGAGCACAGCGGGAGAGACGGGAGAGGCGTCGGAGAAGCTTGTAAGAAGCCTGTGAAAACATCAACCACAATCATCATCATCATCATCATCTTGGGGGGAGGTTTGGTCGAGATGATGCCACCTTATATGGCAATTTATGCATGTATGTGTTTGTGTGTGTGTGTGTACTTTTTGTTGTTTCTGTCCATCGAAAAACATCATCAATTTTGCATCAGGTGATGTGCGATTTGTTGCACTGTTGGAGCATGATTTTACGTGATGGAAATTAAGAAAAGCCATAACAAGCCCCTCCCCCCCCACCCCATTGACTCAACCTTTGTGCTTTATGACACACACAGGGGGAATGTGTTTGAGTGGTGCGATAGGACAGCCTGCTAAAAGTGTGTTTTTATTTTGAAAGCCGTTTATCGCCATCGAAAGGGCAATAAAGCTGCATCGATTGTGGAGTTTGTTTTTTTTCCTTCCAAACCTTCCCTTATTTAATCTTGACCTACTTCAATTCCCTCTTTTAGCTAAATGCATCGTCATCGGAAGGTGAACTGCATCATGATGCATTGCGAGTTGTTTTTAATGACTGTCTGAGACTTATTTCACTTTTCTGAAGAAAAAAACCTACTGCGCTCAGATTCAGTAGGCTGAGCTTTCGTTGTTTTGTTGTGGTCCAGCAACAACACATCCCACACAACAAACACAGCAACATTTGGCTTGTGTATGTGTGTGTGTGCGTGTGTGTGACTAACTTTTATGTTTCCTCCTCTCCCTCCCCCAAAACCAAGCAACCCATGGTGAAATACAAAAGGGGAAGTAATTGTTAGTCAACCATCGCACCAATACCATCGCATGCTGATGGCCCGTCTGTACGCAAAACCCCCGTCATCATCATCGTCATCATCATCATGTGTTGGTATGGGTGAACCGAGTGTGGCATAAACAACATTTTCTCTTTGTTTACATTTGGCTTGGGCCCCCGTTGATGATGATGGGGTGGTGTGGGGTGTTGTTGAACAGGGCTTGTGGCAAGGGAAGGGCAGGGAAACGGAACGGAAGCTGCGGGACGGGGAAGGTGGAATGCTTCTTGCTCTGTCCGTTGCTCTGTGTGTGTCATCAGCTGAGCGCGCGGGGCCAATTTGTGGTTGTGGCCTCCTTTTTTCGGCTGGTGCCGTTGCTCTGTGTGTAGTTCTTGTTGGAGTGGAAGCAGGAAAACAACACACACAAACTGTTGTGAGCCTGTGTGTTTGTGTGCAGCATGAACTCTCCCCAGACCCCGCTCTCTCTCTCTCCCTCTGACCATCAGTTCGATTTTCTTTATGTTGCAATTGAGCACTGTTCTTCGGTGAGCAGCACATCAAACGCTAAATGCATTAAACGTAAACAAATCTCTAAGTTAAGTTTAAAACGAACCATTTGTAGGATTTCCAGAGACGATAAGTGGAGACAGAGAGAGGTCTCATTATCGTTACGGTTGTTTATCTTGTGGTTGTGGTTAGAAGCAATAGCTTAAATTTAGGAACGTTGTTTCAAACTTTTTGTCATCGAACATTACAGTAAATTTACCTACTAAAGTAACCTAACGAACATTAAGGCGGTTACATTTGTTTGGCCACTCCTAAGACGTTGTTGAAGCTCATTTGCCGACCGCAGCGCGAAGAGTTGCGATATTGAGAAACCGAGCGTTTAGGTAAACATGCGTAATGCAACATTTGCTACGCATATTACCCCTGCGCATAGACACACACGCGTTAAACAAACTCTCTCTCTCTCTCTCTCGTTCTCTAGTGGCCTCTAATGTTGGCCAATGTTATGTCCTCTGTGTCGATACGACAACACCTACGCAGGGCAGTTACATTTTCCAATGACTTTTTTGTTCGCTTCTACAAACGCTATTCGAGCTGGCGCGGCGTCGTTGACAACATATCATCTCTCGTTTTGTTTGTTTGATTTTTGGGCGGGCTTTGTGGGTGCTTTAAACTCCCACCCCTCTCCTGAAAAACATTACCACCATCTTCACCACCATGGCCGAGACTAGAGATGGGTCAAGTTGCTAAAGATCCGGAGTCGACTAGGATCCGACACGAGAAGGAAGGTCCGGAAGGTCAGCACTATTCGGAGTCGCCAAAAGTTGGCTGAAGTCGTCTGAAGTCGTTCGGAGTGATTCGGAGTCGTCCGGAGTCGGCCTCGAAACAAAGGCAAACACAACGAAATGAAATGCCTGATCACAAGCACATTTCATCGGAAGGCTCTAGTTGACTATTATCGACTCCGATCGACTCTGGACGACTCAGATTGACTCTGACTCCGAACGACTCCGGCTAACTCTGGACGACTCCGGACAAATCCGGACGACTCCGGACAACTCCGGACGACTCCGTACAACTTCGGACGACCCAGACGACTAAGACTCCGGACGGCTCCGAACGACTCTGAACGACTCTGAACGACTCCGGACGACTTCAGACGACTTCAGACAACTCCGGACGACTCTGACCCAGACTACTACGACTCCGGACGACTTCCCGACTCCGGGCTGATCTAGTGGTTCCCATTTTGCTGGAGTCAAAATCGGACTAACAACAGTCGGATCGCAGCCGTGGGTGCGCTCCATAGAGCACATCACTAGTCGAGACGAAAAACGGTAGTCAAAACTTAGACGCATCGCGTGTAGTGTGGTTCGCAGTTGGGGAGGGAGGCGAGCTGTGGAGGATGACGATGATGATGACATACATTTGCGCGTCATCGTACCGTGCGCGCCGTTTGCGCTTCCAAGGCCTTTGTTCGAGTGCTTTGCCTTAGAAGCGTTTGCGGGTGAGGACGGGAGAGAGCGAGAGAGTAGTTGAGGAGGGGGTGCGAAGCGAAGCGAAATCAGCTGCGTCAAATGGGCACGTTTTGTGCGCACTTTTATGGACATGGAGCTGAGAGGGCAGGGGGTGCATGTGGAGGAGCAGTTTAGTTTGGACTGCGTTTGTGTGTGTGTGTGTGTGTGTGGTTTTTTTTTGTAAGAGAAACCTGTGTGGTGTGGATACGACGACGACGACGAGTGACGGGTAACGCTGACCGAGCCAAATAGAAAAAAATGTATCTCGTGCACAGACAAATGCACACACACGCACACACAAACCACGCCAATAGTGGCCAGAGTGCTCACCAGTGCCATGCATACATTATGGCGCACATAGGCCTAGAGACCTGTCTGCCCCACCCGTGGCCCACAGTTGCAGCGCGCGTACAGTGCAATGAGATTCTGTTTGATAAGTGTTTGGAAGGAAGTCTGTGTGGCTCATCGACAGCGATAACCATGTTAAACAAAATCTTCTTTACTATGGTTTATAATAAATTATTCGCATTTTTTTGTTAATTTATATATATTTTTTTAATAATCGGAACTATTCAATCCACCCGCAGTGTTACGGCACGCGAATCTCGGCACAAAAAAGTGACGCTTCCTTCGAGTATTAATTACAGGGTTTCACGAACGTGTGTGTGTGTGTGTGTTTGTTCGGTGGGGGAGAGGGAGCATTCAATCTGGCAGCTAGCGATATCTCTTCATGCCGATTTCCCGTGACATAGTTCGGAAATGCATGCTAATAAAGTGGCTGTTTTGTGTGGCGTGCGCGCCCCCTTCGGCCCTCGCAAAAGCGATCATTTTGCATGATCATCGCGCCTTTGTTTAGCCCGGATGCAGCATTGTACACTGCATTGTTCAGCACTCTTCTCCCCTTCATATACGCGATACGGAGTAGTAGTTTTACTCCTTTGTCATTAAATGGTTTTCCGCTTGAATCATGGAAAATGGACGGGGGATGACGTTGGTCCCCGTTAAACTTCATGCAAGGTGGTGACCTTTTCCAGCGCCCTTATTGGTGGTTGATTTTCGTGATCTCGATTTCGTTTGATCGGTCCCCTCCTCCTCCTCAAAATGGATGTTTGTTTTTTTTCTAATGTAAAACCTCCAACCCTCCAAATGCAGGCAAAAGGCCAGACACTGCGTCACTTCCAAAGACAAAGCCCAGCAAAGCGCTATCGCGCACCGAATGGGTAGGCAATTAAAAGGTACATCGATAATTGAAGAAACACTAGACATCGTTGCCGCCACTAACGGATGCTCGTGATATGTACATTGCTCCCCCCATTTACACACACACATACTTATTCACCGTTCTAAGAAAAGGGTTCGAGCTCGTCGTCGTCTTGCGTGTGTTGGCTTGGGTTTCTTCAGTTCGCTAGAAACACTGCAACGGTATTGCGGACCAGCGGAATCCAACAGTTGAAGGGGGGGAGGGGAGGCTATAGAGCGGCCCTAGGTATCGTGAAATCGTATCGGAAACATGACCACTTTAGCTCGCGCGAACACAAAGCGAAGGCGAAAAATCGTTGAACTCTCTGCGTCATGGCAGGCAGGCAACATAACACAGTAGCAGCAACAACATGGTCATGCTGCTTCTGCTGCTACTGCTGCTGCCACTGCTAGTCACCCTCTATATGCTCGAATCGTAAAGGAAGTAAAAGCACGCAAAAAAAGCATCAACCAGCACCCACAAACGCTCACCATCAACCCGTCTATTGCGTATGTATTGGAGCTAGCAGCAGCTAGCGGACGTGCGCATCTAAACAAAGCAAAAGCATAAAACGGCAGTGATGGCAATGGCGATCATGATGATAATGATGATGATGATGGTGGAGAGTGAAGAGTGGCCGCTTGACGCTGACCACCACATCACTCCTGAGCCTGAGATTGTGTAGAAAGTAATACGTAAAAGAGAGTGAATGAATCAGCAACCGATCGCGTACAAACTCTCATCTAAATAGAGAAGAGTCACCCATACACTGACCAACAGGGCTACTAGATTAGCACACAAAACTGTAAACATAATTAAAACGTGACGCCGTTTTTTTTGTTTACTCCGTTGCCTAAAGCGTGCGATTTCTTCTGCGCAGAACGCGGGCCCAGCGCGCGCGTCATAAAGGTGATCACTCCACTCCTCTTGCTGCTTTCGTACTGCGGAGTGTCATTCTTGCGTAGTAGTACAGCAAATCGAGTACAGCAACTCGATCGTAAAACTGTTAATTTCTACCGTGGCCTTAAGCAGGGTATGTGGTATGTGTGTATTGATTGCTGAGCTTGTTGCTGAGGATCGTAAAATGAAATTGAATTTGGTGGCACTAAGAGTAATCACACACAGCGAAGTGGCGAGAGGTACTCGGTCGGTGAAAACCTTTCCGAGTTGGAAGCCAAGTGCACTTTACACGAGCCCTAGAGGGAGAAGGAGGTTCAGTTTACTTTATTTATCGATCTTGTATGTTTGTGTGTATCAGTTGCGCATGTTCTACTGGGTTTGTTTAGTTTTTCGTCGGCAAAGGTGGGTTTGATGTACAGGCGAACCTAGATCTCCTTAGTAGTGGAGCTTGCTAGAACAGTTTTGAAGTATCCGCTCAGCTACAAGCTCTCGATCGCGGATCGAATCTCATCGACCCGGGCGAGCGAGCAAATGAATCGCGAAACGCTCCCAGTCTCCAGAACCTTCGCCAGCGATTGTAGATATTGCATTACACACGAATCAGAAGAAACTAGTTTTTCAAAAGAAGTGTGTCTTCAAGGCTAGAATAATAATGGGGCTCCCAAGACGCCACGACGGCTGACGACGGGGAGAAGGGGACTTGCGTTCCGTCGGTCATTCATTCCGTTCCTTTTCCGTTTGATCGATGGAACGTCCAAGACCATCATCATCATCCGCTTTGTGATTGTGTTTTTGGAAAAGGGAGTGGGGGGGTGCACTTTAATTTTTGCCACTGACTGCACTGTTACCTGCGTGAATGCACCACCAGCACTGCTTCATTGTATGCAACGAACGCGCGACATCTATGACCGGGGGACGAGACGGACACACGGACACATTTGCGGAAGGAGCAGTGGGATAATGGATTTGCGTCACGGCACAACGAAGAGATGGAGCGACTAACTTGGACGTGATATGCGGGTTTTGGAGGGACGCGTCTCCATCGATCGTTGGGTTGAAATAGATCCTAATATGGGTTGGTTGGTTGCATTCCTCCCCAGACTTTTGTTTTGCTGAGTTGGATGAGCGAGATATATAGGGGCGGATGATAAACTGATTGCGAAAAGGAAGCATTTTTCATGCCCCCAACCAGCGCGGTAATCAGTCAAGTTGCGTTTTCCCGCTTTCCCGCTCTATGTCAGTTGGCCAATCATGGTATGAATCCTGCGGGGCAGTAGTCCCCACTTTTCTGCGCACGTGATGGAAATTGGATTCGTCTGTCACGGGATCATAATACTCTGTGTGTGTGTGCACGAGTCCGTGTCCACAGTGCACAGTGCGCTCTTGATTATGAAATCATGATGAGCAGTAGAATTTAAATTGGACAACCGCGACCGCCAAGCCACAGTAGAACCAGGGAACGATACGACGGAGCAGCAGCAGCCCAAACCGTGTTCCCTTCCACCCTTTTGCCATAGAGATACTTGACCACTTGGTGGTAGATAAATGTGAAGGGACCGAGGAGGAGGAGGGATGGTAATTCTAGATCTTGGCCGGCGCGAGGCCCAGAATGACCGATGCGCTGGCGTGTGCAAAAGCTGCACTCTCCCCGCCCGAATGTTCTGCCATCTGCTGGCCCTTTTGCCGTGCCGTACCCTTCAAAGGGCATTCCGAATGGCTCGTGCAAACGGTGAGTGAAAGAGATAGCATTTCCTTTTGCATTTTTGGTGCCGCGGGTCGCCGGGTGGTGGAGGATGGTACTGCTGCTGTAACAAGTGCCGCTGGTCGGGGTCCATCCCATCATCTGGTTTCATGTGAGTTACATCACGCGAGTCAATTGCACTGTGTGTGTGTGTGTGCCATTCGAGTGTGTTTGTGCACACATTTCATCATCACTCTCTCCTGCTGTGAAAACTTGTGTCCACCCGTAAGGGGGGTTAGTTCGGGTGTGTGATATGACAAACTCTGTGTTTGCATCGCGCGAAAAGGGGGAGGACCTGCTTAGAGAGAAGATCAGCTCAGCTGTTGCAACGGCTGTATGATCCCCGCTTAGCGCTTGGCAGAATCTAAGAATAAAGCGCGGATTTTGCAGTTTGTACCTTTACCCTTCCCTTCGCTCCTCTTGCCACCTCACGATCATCAAGATCCTACCGCGATCGTGCTCTGCGAACGAACGAACGAACGAACGGTCGTCGTTTGGTGGTTGTGATCCTCGCAGTTGGCTTTCGCTTGGCCGCGGCCACAGCTGATGAGACGCGAGAGTGTGGCTGTACGCTGGGAACAGGTTTTTAAATGGCACATAACCTCCTCCCGCTCTCTGTCACTCTGTCCCTTCCCTCCTCCCATCAGCTGCGCCTCCTCCCATCTGACAGGTCGCGCGAGATCGACAGACAAAGAACTCTGGGTTGGAGGAGAAGGACTGCAGGTCGGCTGCCGATCGATGCAGGGCGATAAAGAGCGGCGGGGGGGGGGGGTTGGCCGAGACCCATGACGTGAGTGCAGCAGCATATGTAGGATTGAAATCGTCAGTGCACGATGCAAAGATACTAATAATTTATGAAGTACAAGCTATTCGACACAGCTGCCTCGCGCGATCATCTGTGCTGTGGACGACGTCGTTTGGCTGTTGTGTTGATGGTTCTGGATGTGTTTGAGCGTATATTGCAGTATTCCACCCTCTTCCTAATTGAAGCTTGTCGACACACACACACACATACGTAGAGAAGAAGAGAGAGAGAGAGCGCCTGTCCGGGGTGTGGATCACCTTGTACGACAAAGATTTACATAACGAATGTGCGCGCGCACGCGTCATCGCAGTGCCATAATGTCCAGTTCGTGTGGGGTGGTTGGTGCAGGGAGTGACGGCTGATGCATCCAGGATCCCAGCTGACTGCACTTTAGATAACAAAACGGGTATGTGTTGTGAGCTTGAGCACAAGTGCACAAAGGCCTGCAATCAGCTGATGCGAGAGCATTGGAGCGCGCGTAGTTGGATATTGCAATGAAAGGGGGAAAAGTGTTTCACAGTTGTTCGCGAAGCTTCTCGCTCCCTTCCGTGCCTTCAGATTGCTTTGGAGCTACCCGAGGCGCGGGGGTTGGAAATCGGCAAAAAGGTGGTATAATACCCCTGCTGAAAAGTGCATTGCCATGGCCCGTTTCCGATTGCCGGTGTGCCGTCGGTTTTTATTGGCGATTCTTTGTGCCAGTTCCAGTTTTGAAGTGGCAAACAGTGCCTACCACACACACAGACCCACCCGCTTCCAAAGTTTATTGTCGCGGAGGGCTCGAATTTTGCTGCCAGACCTCCGTAAGCTCACGGTCTTAAGTTCAAGAGCTCAGCCAGGAGGCTCTCACCACTCCCCTTTGGGCATGCAAACTATCGGGCTGTAAGTGGTTGGCCAGTGGTTGGTTTGTTGCTATCTGTTGCACATTTACCTGCATATACATACGTCCTGTCCCTTCCCCCGAACTCCACACAGGTTGTGGGCCCTGTTTCAGGTCGTTCGGCAGGCTTTCTGCTTGCTAGCCTCCTGCTAACCACTATCAACCAGCAGCAGCAGCAGTAGTTGGGTTGGCGGTAGTTCCTGTTTTTGTTCAGTATGTGTCAGCAGCCATACTGCTGATATGCGTACCTCACCCACCCGGCAGCCCGTGGCCGCCCCGAGCACGATCGACTGATTGCAGCAGCGTTGCTTTCGACGCGCCACGAACCGCCCGAACGAAATGGACAAAGAAATGGTACGACCGTCAAGCCCTCGCACTCGCCGAATGGCCTAGTTTTAGTGTGGCCCCGGAAACATAAGCGGTCGTCGTAGCGGTCACGATAAGCCAAATCTTTGGTGAGAGAGAGAGGGAGGGGGGGGGTTACACTGCGCTGGTGTGCAATAACAGGGAACTCTGGCGTGTTGGGCGAGAGTTGGCGGGCGGCAAGTGGTCGTCGTCTATCGATTCGCTGCTGATAGGCTGTTGTTTTTGCTCTTTCCCTTTGTCGCAAAATGACGCAAAGTGAGCAAAAGAGAGAGGCAGATAGGAAGAAAGAGAGTTGGGAAGAGAGTGGCGTACCACGATAAGGTCACTGACTGACACGGGCGGCTGTGTTGGATTAGCCAGCTCGGCCAGTGCCGTCCCTTTAATGGAAAAGAATATTTTTGTACAACTTTTGCTGTCTGAACTGTTTTTTTTTGAAGAATTATTGAATAAATCAATGTTCGGACTGTCAAAACTGATCTAGAGTTAAAGTAAGCTATTAATAATGGTTGCTGGAACCTCGAAATATGAGTCTTGGGGGTGGTGCAGTTCATTAGCGATAATAAACGCGTCAAACACACACACGCACACGGACACACCGAGGAAAGCGGAAGCAAACACACATTGCATGAGGCCGTGGAGGCCAACCGATGGCGCGCGAGCGACAGGCGTAAAATCGTTCTTATTTAATCACGCGACTAACATGCGACACTATTCCATCGTAAAGGCGCCTTGCCTTAGGCCTTATCAAGACAAGAAGTAGCGCACTTGCAAACACTTCGCGCTTCGCGAGACAGCGACGATCGCGCTCATTATCAAACAATCCCGCCCTGGCTGGGCCGGGGAGATGTGTTTGTTTTGATGGATTTTTGCACGTTCAAGTGCACGGATTCCGTTCCGGCATTCGCATTCCACTGATTGGTTGGGGAGGGAAGACAGCGAAGAATGTTAGTTGAAAGAACAAGATTTGTGGGTGATCGTTCTCTCTCTCTCTCTGAGGTACAACCAAGAGGTTATTGGCATCATTTCGTGATTGTACAAAAAACCATGACCTAAGCAATTTTATTCGTTGCAATTCGTGTGTTCCGCTCACCTACACAAACTCCAACAGCCTCGTTATCTTATCACAACACGCTGCAGGTGATGCCACAACAGTGCATTCAACTTGGGGTTGTTGGGTGCATCGATTTGTAACATTTTTTTTTGGGGGGATTGGGGGGACAAAAACATCTGCAGCACTGCAGTTGTGTCAAGAAATGTGCACCCTCGTTCGTTAACGGAAAGTGCAAACACAGCACTTCTACGTCACAAACGCACCTTATGTAGACATCCGATCAATTTGATTCCACCTGATAATAGAAAGGAATCACATCCCTTTTGCACAAATGCAAGCAGAAACCGCGTACAGTCTAATGCGTCGGACGATGACGCTTTTTTTTGCATCAAAAATCGTGTCCGTAACGAAGCTTTTTTGCGGGTTTTGCAAGGGCGATAAGAAGCAGCTCGTCCAGAGATAGCACAGTGCTGCACAATTAACTTTTCCCCCGTTATTGATGGACAAGACAAGAGAATGATGGGGGGGAACTACGGAGCAGAGGAACAGAGAGGAGGCGGATAGACAACGGAATCGGTTACGGGAAGTGGCCGGCTGGAGCCATTGGGTTGGGGGTGGAAAATATCAGCTGATGATGTTCGAGCTGTCGGTAAACTATGCAGTTGTTACGTCGTTCGAGGAAATGGATGAGACTACCGTCTAACACCCCTCCCCCACCCCCGCATTACCAACAACAAAACAAAATTAAATAGACGATGAACAACACAAGAAGCATTTGCCCCGTGGGGGATGGGTTGTGTTGCGAAGGGCCTGGTAGATTTGAGTGTTTGAAAATAAAAGAATACACACAGCAGGCCACCCTGGTGGCGGCGTGGTGATGATGATTATAGTTAGAAAATAGGTCGAAAAGACCCTGCCATGGGGGGGAGGAGGAGCATGGCATGCATGGACTGAACCTGGAGCCTGAGTTGTTTAGCTCTAGAAAAGCAATCATTTACTATCGATTGGGCTTTTCAAATCATTGATGGTGCGGGGTAAACATGCATGATGCAACCCGTTGCTACCGATTTTTGTGCAAATGATGAGTTCTTTGTTATCCAGGGAATTTAAATAATTAAATCTATAAAATCGATTGACATGCTTTCATTACTTATACTGCTGCGAGAGTGTGATAGAGTTAACAGAGAAACAGCTTGAAATTAATTTGAAAACTGAAAACGCTTCTACCTTGTCTGTGTTTTTTTGTGTCGTGTTCCGGTTACTTTGTACCACTTTGTATGCTAAGTCACGTATGCTTCATTTAGAGTAGAAGAAATAAGCACGAGTACGCACACATTCACTTTCCTTTCCCAGACCCAGCGCAGCCCCAGAACGGAAGTCACATAAAGACATTTTAAAAGCAAAAAACCCTCCTAAAAGGAAGTAAATATGACGAATGCACCAGATTTCTGCTTGCCACAGCAGCATACCTACCATACCCAGGCCCAACCAATGCCCGGAATGCACACCTTATCATCAACGGGCAAAAGCTAGCGAACGAACAGGGAACAAAAATATTTAAAAAAAATGCACTTCGATGCACATTTTATGTTCGCAGGGGTTGGTGGTTCGTTCGGTTCGTTCCTTTTCCCGATCGATAAGCTGTGCCTGAAAACAATGAACACAAGTGAAGGTGTACGAATTGCTGTACGAGGCGTTGTTGTTCTTGCCTGTGTGCGCAATGCTCGCTGAAACACGCTGGAGAATGTCGTTATCCTTTTATCCCAAGGATGTTGTTGGCTGCTGCTACTTTCCCATGTTGGGGGAAGTTAATTGCATGTTGCTGTGGCGGCTGCCCCACTGCATTGCTGTGTGTGTGTGTGTGTGTGTGCAAGTGTGCGTTGTGGGGAGAGTTTTGCGAACGCTCGATGTAAAATCTTGCAGATGCGCACACGGATGCAACCCCGCCGTTTGGTGGAGTGGAGGTTTGTTTTAAGGTTGTGCCTTCTTTGTTCGTGCGCGCCTAGCAGCGCCTAGGTTTTGCATTTGCCTTGCACACTAAAGTGTACTGTGTCGGCTGTTGGTTCAGAACCACAACATTTACAAAGGACATGCAGCTACACTGTGCAAGGTGGGTAGGTGGGCAGGTATGCAGCGCGCGCGTGTGTGATATCACTATTTATGAGGCCAATTTAGAAGCCTCGGCTAGAGCAAACGCGCTACTGCTGCTGCTGCTGCTACGACTACTTCACGGTCTGCAGCGAACGAATTCATTTTCGGAAAGCACGTCACGGAATGAATAACGAGTTCTGCTGGTGGTTGGGAAGAAGAAGGGTGGCTTTTCGCGTGCAGCACTAAAACAGAAACACACTATTTGGATCAGCCAGCAATCGATCGCTCGTTCGCTCGCCCGCCAGAGGGCCCTGGGAGAATGATGTTGATGGAGCTGCTCATCGCTTCGGCCTGTGTTTGTTGATTGAGTTTTAAGGGCTTCCCTTCGGCTCGGTGTTGTGTCCTTCCGGGCGGGTTTTTTTTTCGGTGCACGCGTTTGGCATTGACATTGAAAATAAAATCGATCAACCGACAAACCAACCCCCCACTTCCACCCGTTGTCGGTTTCATTTTGGTGCACGACGACGGTACACGAAGTGCATCGGTTTGCGCACAGTTTCTGTGTGTTGTTTTGTGGCATGCTTCAAGGTTTTTGGCAGCCAAATATTGTTGGCGTTTTGCTGTTTTCTACTGCACTTTTACATCCACCTGCTGCACGGGACGGGGGTTTAGCGGCCGTTCTTTTAACTGTTTTTATTTGTTTTAAGTAAAAGACGAGAAAAAAAACGACACGAGCGCAAACTTGTTGCCAACGCTAGAACACTCTCTGAAAAGACATTTTTGGGATGGATTATTTCATTTTTCAATTGCAGTTTAATTCCTACTCACACTTTTGCAAGCTTTTCCACTGCGACCGTGTGTGTCACATTATCATTCTATTCGTGTGTGTTAGACGACATCGAATGCGAAAATGAGCAGCTGGTCAAGCACTGGCAGAACACTACACAGGGGGCGGTTTGAGGGTTGAAACACAGCTTTACGGTGGTGCACGTCCACCATCACCCTGTGTCGTTAGTGCTCCATCCTCCCTGTCCCTCCATACCCCCCCAGTGCCATTCGACTTCCATCTCCGCGCACTGTTCAAGGTTAAATCGCTTCACGGACGACAAGTCGAGCGCCGCCGTACACCTGAACGCGCCGCTGCTGTGGCCAGCACACAGCTGTGTGTGTGTGTTGTTTTTGTTGTGGTTGATAGCAAGTGGTGGGGCTCCCACACACTAATCGTTAGGTTTGATATTGTTCTTCGTTTGAGTTCACCCTGCGGTCACGTTCGTGGTGCGGCCCCAAAGGGCTGCGGGTGTGTGGATCCAATTCCTGTCCACACAGACACACGGTTTGGACACTTGGTGTTAAAGCAGACCCTACCTCACACGCCAGTAGAACCACTTCCAAGCTACTTGGATGCATCCCACACAAGCACACAGTCCTCATCTCTTTGGCAACGAGATACATTCTACCCAAGTAGCAGCAGCAGCAGAAGGTGTCTTTTGTTCTTGGGAATGCCTACTTCGTTGGTTGGGCTGGGGGAGAATCGAAACGGGGAAGTTCACTACCAAGGTCGAGGGCACACACGGTCGGTCAGGGCCCACCGTCATCCCTCTTACCTGTGTTTACCCCGTTACCCCGCTGAGGAGGAGATTGTGACGAGTCGCTTGTGTGCTTTGGCATTATTAGAGCGAAAGGGGCAGCCTCGTGCCGCTCCAATCATCGATTGTTCGCTGCGAGGAATGAGTTTCCCCTGGCCACCGTGGGCCAAAAGCTGTGGAAGTCGAGAGGAAACGCGGTTGCGTGAGTGAGAAACCCGCTGTGGGGCGCGAGATGACGACGGCCAACTACATGATGCAACGTTGTGTTCGGTGTGCAATTTACTCTTCCCCCTGGTGCGGTTGCAAGTTGTTCTCTCTCTGCCTACCTCCCCTCGAGAGTGCCGATCGGTTCTTTGTTTCGAGTTTTTGACGCACGTAAGATGCATCGCGTTTGAGCTGTGCGCTGTGGTGGTTGAAACCAGCTTGGGTCGTAAAACGATAATTTATGGTGCCCGAAAGCAAAACCTACCAGACGATATCTTTCGGCGTTTTCGTTGATATAGGACGGTTTTTCGATTTGAATGTTGTCTGCTTTTCGAATTCAATAATAAAAATGTTCAATAAAGTGTTTGAAATGAAACGGAGGATGAGGTGCATTGAACGCAACCACACTGAGCGCTATCTCTCGCGCCAATTCAACAGATGCATCCACAGCCTACTCCGTTGTTTGCTTCGAAGATGGCGAAAGACGATGAAAGATCAAGGCCACTACTGGAAGCGGTAGATTTCCATCACTCTCGTGGAGCGTTTCCGCGAAAAAAAGCAAGGGCAACAGTAAAACATAATTCCCACAACAGTTTTACAACCGTTTTTTCGATGCCATTGCTCTCCTCCTGCGTGCTGTTGTTGCCTTTAGGGCGCACAAGTGGACGACCGAGAGAGTGAGAGAGAGACGGGAGCACTTCAATCATTATAGAAGCGATCAAGTGTTGCAATTAGCTAATGTTACGAATGCAACGACCAGCCCTTCCTCCGTGTCTATCCCCCACCCGCGTCCTAAGGCGGGAAGATGCGATCGTGTTTGTTGCCACCACCATCATCACAACTACATATCCCGCGCTTTGCAAACGGAATTGACGGAATTGCACCCGGGGTTTGGTGGCGCGTGTTGCTAGGTCCGTTAGATTTCTCCCGTAATTGAGCTGGCAATTTGTTTGGTGGTGCATCTGTATGCGAAGCAATAAACATGATGCACAACCAACAACCGCCAACCCGCCCCAGAGCAGTAGCGAGGAATGGCAATTCTGTGTCAATCGTCTCTCGGAATAGAAAGAGTGGTCCACAAACCGTTTGACGAATCCGGATCTGGATTAGCCAGCTGTAGTGGAGTTGTGTGGAGTTGGGGAGTCGCGCAACCACCTGGACCTGGTTAGCTGGACCATAGAGGAGGGCTGCAAGTCGGAGACGAATCTGTCTCCCTGACGTTTGTTGGTGCCTTCGGGTGACTTCCAGCTGTCTGCTACTCCGCGCCACAAGACAAGCCCCAAAGGGAGGAACAACTGTCTGTTTGCTACTTCTGCTGACGGATAATTAAAAGCGCAGTTCTTGGACAAGACATCCCCATCCCCTGCGTGGTGTGATCCGTTTGCAAATGAGAGCGTTGATCAATAAAACCCAATGATACATCCTTTTGGTTGGCTGGTGGGGCTGTTTTTTCCAGTCCCGCCTGGAAATCGGGTTCGTCATTGGGGAAATCTTGTCCACTCTTGTTCCCCTTGTTGGAAGAAGCACGGGTCATGGGGAAAGTTCCAGCAACCTGCAACCTGCCCCGATCGACGGACCAGCGTGACGGAAATGGAAAACGGTGCAAACAGTAAAAAGTAATGGACTTAACGACTGACGACCGATCGTGGTGCGCTAATTGTTCGCTAATGGTAGGGCTTTAGGTGTCTCCGGGAGGGTCACGAAGGGGTGGTCACGGGTCATCGGGTGTGTAACATCGTGCTACGCATCGGAATTTTAATGAGCTCTAAGCGTAGTGTGTAGTGTGCTGGCCTATTAGAAGGTTATCGGCGATGAACCACTCTGGCGATGTTAGATGATCTGGCGAGATCATTTGTTGATCATCTGTTTATCAGCTCTGTATGTGTATGTGTCTGAACACATTTCAAACGTTCATTGAGCAACGCAGCTGCATTTCTCATCAACCGTTTTGAAAATGTTAATCCACACAACGGTTACATTATTCAAACCGTTTGCGCGCTGGGCTCGTCTCGTCTAGACACGCTGGCTACTCGTTTGTGATTTAATTTACGACGATCGCGTCCGCCTGAAATGCTCAAAGTCGATAAGCACGCCTGTATCGATTGTAGATATAAAACGTTGGAGGAGTTGGGGTGGAATAGAGTCTCGATTTTTCAGAACACAAAGCATTAGTCGGCACAAAAGGGCCGTCCGTTGGATGAGTCGTTGTTCAGGTCCACCTAACCTGTCCATAAATGTTCCCTTGGTGTGCCCCCCCCCCCCCCCCCCCAAATCACTGGGTGCGATGATGCGAGACCTGAAATTGTGTATGCCCTTCGAGTGTTTCGTTCTGTTTGTGTCTGTCTGTGTATAGAGAGTAGGTGTCAATGTCCAGTGACTCTGAAGGGTTCAAGGTGTCGCGCTGGGTGTTTATTTCCCCCTCGTTCTGTACGAAAAAAAAAACAACCAACCAACAACAACAACACCTCGATTGTGTCACGGCCCTTAAACGGCATGGTGTTTGGTCATGTGTGTAACAGCAGCTTGAAGGGTTTTTTGTAACGAACGGATCAGATGTTTTTGGGGGAGGAAAACACATCATTTTTGGCGTTGTTTGCCTGTGTTGGTTGGTTGGTGGTGGTGGTGGAGGAGGAGGTCACATTTCCACGGAAAATTACCAACCGCTGGGCTGGTGCTTGGTTGCCATTTTTAATTGCGTCACACACATAAAAGCACGGCTGCAACACAACCACACGTTTGCTTGTTATAATTAGAACAGTAGGTTTTGCGATCATCTGATCTTTTGCTGATCTTTCATGCCTTCATACAACCCCGGTCATGACCTTGCCGCACTGGGCAGATGGGGGAGGAATGGAGGGGAGGAGTGTGTGTATTTTTTACACCTTCTTCCCGTTCCGGCACGCGCAGAAAACAGCGGTAGTGGCCATGGAAAATTTTTGTTCCTCGTCGGGTTGGAATGGAAAATTATGGTGCTCTGGCCCCTAAAAATAGCTCCACACACACACACACGGACACTGGGCAAAAGGGATATTTCCACGCACAAGTGCCATCAATCACCCTTTGGGGTGGAGGCGGCATGAGTGTCGAGAATAAAACACTGTGCAGGTTGGCAAAGTTGGGCGAAATGGCAACACACACACGGACGCGGAGTGATTGAATATCGCTGCGCCAAAGATCGCCAAGCATTTGTTTGTAAACTGCATCCAACGCATGGGGTGTATATGTATTTTTAGGCTGTTTTATTTACATTTTCTTCCTCACCCAACACCTCTCGCAGGCGGGGACAGGTTGCGCACCACCCCGCCAGGGACTTTGTTCGCGTTGTGCAGCGAAGAAGCAGGTCATGTTTAATTTGAAACAGCAGTACTCACACACACACACATGATTTATCGTTGCGTTGTGTGCAACGCTGCGAAATGCATTTTCTGTTTTTTCGGACATGCGTGTTGCTTGTGCTGCACTCACGGCAGAGGCTCGGCATTGGTTCGGCATTGGTTTGTGCGCGAGAGAGAGAGACAGAGTGGGAGAGAGCTGCAAAAGCAAGAAGATGTTGCCTTGTAGTTACAACATTTTAATCAATATTAAAGGGGCATACACGTACGTGTACATTGCGGGTAAAAAGAGTTATATGGTAACAAATAATGCTTTAGATAAGAATTGATGCTCTTCAGTTTGTGGTCCTTTGCAAGAAATGCTCCCATGTAATTGCTGTCGCACCGATAACTCATTTGAATTTTATTTTTATCGGGTTTTTTTGTTATTTTGTGTACAATGATCACGTTACAATAAGAACGAAGAAGCAAAACCCCGCACTCTGTTGCAAAGTTCAAATACTTGCTTTCTTTCCAACGGACGGCGCGGGGTCGGGCGGTGATGACATCTCGGGATCTCGGCAACCTCGGATCTTACATTGTTAAAACAGATGACAAAGTGTCCTCGGCCAAGGAGTGTGGGGTGGTGATTCCCCCTTCATACCACAGATCCATTGTGCAACAGGTCGTTCCTCTCTCGGTTGGTCTGGTCTGTGTGTTGAGCGTTGTGTCCCGACAGAGCCAACGACAGCGATCGTTTGTTTACGCGATCGTTAATTCCGTTGTCAGCTCAAAAACCCATTACAAAGTTGAATTATTTCACTTACCCATTCTCAAGCAACGTGTTTTTTTGTGCTAACGTATCCTCTTTCTTCCCCTGTCTTGTCTTCCAGATCGCTCTCCGTGGTATCCAGGACGGGATATCGATTGTTTTCGTTAACATCCGTTGATCGTGTCGATGAAATCTTCTGCAGCCATGACGAGGATACAAAGATTGCCGAGCGGCTGTTCAGCAGCAGCCTCGTTGCGGTCGTTACCGCAAGTGAACCGAACAAGCTTAAGGTATAAGCCATCTGGGCTGGAACCCCCCGGCTCTGTTTAGAGAGTTGCTTCTAACAGGCGCCTTCCTTTTTTCCTCCCCACACACAGGTCTGTCACTTCAAGAAGGGGGCGGAGATCTGCAACTACGGCTACCCGTCGGAGATCCTGTCGGTGAAACTGAACCGCTCCCGGCTGGTCGTCTGCCTCGTGGACAGTATTTACATTCACAACATCCGTGATATGAGACTGCTACATTCCATCAAGAACATGGCGCCGAACCCGAGCGGCCTGTGCACGCTCTCGCTGCTGTCCCACCTGGCCTACCCGGTGGCGACCGACTGCGGCGAGCTGCAGATCTTCGACGCGGCCAACCAGCTGCGCCGGCTGAAGCTGAAGGCGCACGATTCGCCGCTGTCCGCACTGAACTTCTCCTACAACGGGCTGCTGCTGGCGACCGCCTCGGAGAAGGGCACCGTGATTCGCGTGTTCTGCGTGAAGAACGGCCAGCGGGTGCACGAGTTCCGGCGGGGCGTCAAGCGGCACGTCAGCATCGGCTCGCTGTACTTCAGCACCTGCGCGAGCTTTGTCGTCGCGAGCTCGAACACCGAAACCGTACATATCTTCCGGATCGATCCGAAAGCGATCGAGCAGGCGGAACGGCGCCAGAGCGTGGCGATCGATGCGGCCGCAGCGGCGGCCACCAGTACGGGCAGCTCGAGCGATGACGATGAGACGCAGGGTGGCAATGATCCAGCGGGGGCGGCCGCCGGCGCCGGCGGTTGGGGTATGGGCTTTCTGGCGAAGGCCGTCACCAGCTACCTGCCGACGAACGTGGTGACGGATGTGTTCACGCAGGACCGGGCATACGCGACGATACAGCTGGCGGAGCCGGGGTTGCGGTACGAGTGCGTGATGGCGAAGCTGGAGAAGGAGACGCGCCTGCTGCTGGCCTGCGAGGACGGCTTTCTGTACATTTACAGCTTCGAGGACTCGAAGGGTGGCGAATGTAAGCTCATCCGTGCGCACGATCTCCGTACGCCACTGCACGGCATTACTGGTAAGTGGGGTAGGGGGAAAGCGAGCGAAAGGCGGGGGAAAACATAGGGAAAGCGGACTGGAATCGGAATGTTAACATCCTGCTTCTTCTTCTACTTCTTGTGCTCCTTCTCCATACACTCCGTACTCACCTCAACCGAACCGTCCGCCCGCAGAAGTTGACATCGTCGGCAATGAGAACGATGAAAACACAAACAGCCTGAACGTGAACATGACGAAGTCGATGCTGCCGGCGCCGGGCACGTACGCTGGCGTTCTGAAGGGACGTCCGGCCGACCGGATGTCAGGTTAGTGCATTTTGACTAAAATCCAAAATCGCGTGTAAAGTAAAAGCCCTAACAATTTGGAGAAAAAGAGCGACATCCGTGTGTCCGCATCGTGTCCTGTGTCCTGTTGCGAACTGAACCGTTTCTAAAGATGAATCTCTTTCTTTCTTTTCTCTCTTTTTTATCCCCATTTTTCCCCGACAAAATAATCCTTGATCGTGCTTGATTTTGTACATAACGATAACGATTCTGACTGTACACACAACCACACTGCTCATCTTTTGATTGTTTTGGCCCACCATACGGTTCTCTTGCCCATTCCTTTTGCTCTGCCACACTCCTTCCTTGTCCCCTTCTAACCGATTCACCTTACCTCACGCACCGATTCCGGTTCCGGCTTTTGATTTTGTTTTATTTATGCTTATTGTTTCTCTAAACCTTTTATTTTTTTAAAATGCGCGCATAATCTCTATCCGTTTTTCCTGTTTCTGTTGCACAATACACACACTGTTGGTTCCATGCGTTTCCGTTCGTTTCCTTTCCAACCCACCGCCGGTTTCATTTCAGCAGACTCCGACTGGTGCCACGATTTGCGCGAGGCGGTCGAGTATCCGGTCAAGGTGACGGTGCCGATCTACGACGAGATGCAGTTCCCCCCGGTGACGCCGATCACCGTCGAGTGACTAGGCAAGGGCACGGCAGCGCAGCAGCACCCCCGGGAAGGAGGTGATCATCAACAGCACCACCACCACCACCACCACCATCCGCCCACGAAGATGCGACCCACTGGCAAATCGTTCCCCTCGAAGGCAGCAGCCGGCGTTGGCTGCAAGGGTTGAAGGTGTGGGGAAAATGAAGCTTATGGTAGGAAAGCCAGTACACAGTGTACGAGGGGGTTGGGGGGAGCAATGCAAGAAAGCGCACTATATTTTGTCCTTACCTGATAGTAGTGAATATAACGAAAATGCGAAGATGCGAAGAAGCAAATGATGATATGGTGGGGCTGACTTTGTCACACAAAAAGCAAAACGCTGCAAATGTTGCGTGAGCGTGTGTGTGTACCGTTGATGTTTTTATTTTCTTTAATTTATTATTATACACACCAACTCTCTTCTCTTAAGCAGTTAGTGGAGTTAGGATGGCATGTGACCCACGCTGCTCGGGGGGGGCGTCTCTTTCATCCCGTTGTTGCGTGTGCTTACGTTTAATTTTCGCTTTCACGACTGTTCGTGCAACTGTTTGTCGTCTATGACTATGTTTTTTTGCTTCTTCTTAACATTTACACACGCTATCTGTTGCTGCTAACTAACAAACACACACACAGAGACCATGATAAGACAAATTTCTTTCTTCTTGCATCAGAAAACGTCCACACGCCCTTTGTAGTAGGGAATCATTTTAATCCTGCGCTCTTTCAGCAAAGCAATGGTTTTATTCGACTGGCATCGAGATCGAGATCGAACACACAAAACCGATCGGTTCAAAAATCAATCGAATTGTCATGGGGAAGCCATGCGCCGCGCCGTGCACGTGCAAATGTGTGTTTATAATTATTAAAACTATACTACGGCCCCCTTCCCTGTTTAATATATACGAGATAGGCGAGAGAGATACAGGAAACAGAGGAGGGGACGGGCACGTGCGTTTCTTTAGGTCAGTAATCAAGCAATACACACAGCAACAAAAGCAAGTTCAATTTCACAAAGTAACTTTACCATTATTAGAACGACGACGAATGTCGGCGACAGTGGGCGATGGGTGGCTGGCGTTGGCTGCCATTTAGAGTACTTTCTATCGATTTTGTATCGCTCCCGTTCATTCGCCCGTGTTCCCCCTTTTGTGGTCGTTTCAATCGGTGGATCGAGGCAGAACTAGTTGTTGATTGAATTCGAAAAGAACAAAGAAAACGTAGTAAAAGAAACAAAAAACAAAGTAGAACTAGTAAGCAAGCAGCAGCAACAGATGGTAGATGGTGAATTAAAGTGTCTATTTAATGTAAGATCGTTGCTCCGTTAGATATGTTGATCGTTTATTCTTAAACAAACAAAAAAAGATCGGTACATCTTTAACACACACACACGAGCAAGGGGAGATACATATATACATAGAAAAAAGCGAAACAAACGATCGTGTAAGAGGAGCGCATAAGAAGATGAAAAACTTCCGCAGGAGAAGATATAACAACAAAAAAATGTTAAAAGCTAAAGAACACAACACAAAAAAAACATTAAATCATATATTTGATTAATGATAACACATGAAATGAATGATACCCACATGTATCTTGGATAAAAGTTGGAGGAATAAAATGTAAAAAAAAACAAACAAACTTCTGCATGATACCAAAAACAATAAAAAAAAAACAATGTAAAAAGGAAAAAGCGTAAAAAAATACTCAAAGTTAAGT
The DNA here is from genome assembly GCF_016920715.1 of Anopheles arabiensis. Lineage (NCBI taxonomy): Eukaryota > Metazoa > Arthropoda > Insecta > Diptera > Culicidae > Anopheles > Anopheles arabiensis. The sequence continues at coordinate 3,442,612 of NC_053518.1, forward strand.
TAGCATTTTAAGTTGCGGTAGAACAAGAAACAAACAACAAATAAGGCAGAAAGAACCCCGCCCGCGGCAATACGCGACCCGATGTGGTGGTGATCGAGAAGACGAAGAAGATCACCCGACGGAGGGGGTGGGTGAAGGGGAAATACTGCTCTTTTTTTAATTTATTACACAAAAAACCCATCATTGCTCGGGAGGGTATCATGAGTTGAAGGAGTTGGTGGGTGGAAGCTTGAGAAGGAGGAGAAGAAAAGGGTCTAGGATGATTTTTCTAGCTGTACATACTACTACCTATACACACACACACACGTTTTATATTACACCCATTCATGTTTACCTTTGTTAATTAAATGCGCTTATCTTTAGTTTTTGTGTGTGTGTGTGTCTCTATTTGTGTCGTATCGATCGTTGGTTTGTCTGTAGTTTTAATTTAACTTTTGAAAAGTATTGGATCGATGCTAAACAAACTGAAAAAATGTAAGCATTACCGCGTTAAAGTTTATTCGGAAAAGATGGGGAGAAGGCGTTTAGCAGCTGCTTCTGGTAATATGTTTAATTCAAAATTTAATTCGAATTACGGTCTTTTTTCTTCTATAAATCAAAAAAGTACCTTCTTTCTATGCTTTTCTGTTTGTATGTTTACTAACAAATTACACACACACACACACACGCATACACAAAATACATGCAAAACACCCAAACAAATGTTGCACAATGTCTCATTTAGTAGCTATACACCACCACCCCGTGTGCAAGAGAGTAGCGAAATTCGCGCGTCGGCATAAAAACGCAAACGGAGCAAATCCGCAACACTTTTTGGAATGCTCGTTACGAGTGAGCATCACGCAGAAAAGCGCATGCGATCTAACAAAAAACGTTGCAAAATGTACTAGGTTTGTCCTGTGTGTCTGATCGTATATTTTATGTAAAAGGGAGCGGAAACTGAAAAAAAAACACTAACCATTATATTTCGAAGGAAAGAGGTCCTCCCCCCCTATATAGAAATCCACCTTCCTTTTGCGAGCACCATGATTGCGCTTTACTAATGTGAAGTGAAACGTTAAAGAGAACGAGAGAGAGAAAGGAAGAGACAATGAAGAAGTAAGGAAAGGGGGACGGAAAAGAACAGAGAAAGAAAAGCATAAAGTAGAAACTAAATGTACACGCGAGTATATGAAACAAGTTCTGTAAAGAGCGAGCTACAAAGCAAAACAAAACAAAAAAGTGAAACAAACAAACAAACAAAAAAACAACAAACTGAAAATAAATACAAAAAAAAATTACAAATATAAGATATTAAACCAGAAGCAAAAGAAAGAGAGAGAGCATACAAATAACACTCTACTACCAAGTGCGACGTTGTTGTCTTTTTGTTGTATTTTCGTTCATTGGTTGATACATTGTGGGAAATTCTGAGCACGAGAAAACTAAGTGGCTGCCGTTTACCGTACTCTGGTCACTCTTCTGAATCCATACTTCCGTTTCCGCTCGCTGTTTGGTTGGTGCGCCGCTTTTAAATGCTTTCTAACCGAGTTCTTTTGACGAAACATGGCGGGACATAGAGGGCATTTCTCGGCTAGTTCACCCGTGTGGCTGCGCATATGCTCGATAAGGGCTTTTTGGCACGGGAACGACTTATCGCAATTCCCGCAGGTGTGCAGACGATTGTGTACCGCCATATGACTCGTCAGGTACGCCTTGATCTGGAACCGAGCGTCGCACAGGTTGCAGGCGTACGGGCGTTCCCCAGAATGCACTACCAACGTATGCTTTCTAAGCGACACCTTCGCAAGCAACTCCTTGCCGCATACATCGCAAACGTACTTCTTTCTTGCGCTTTTATCAAGGTGCTTGGCTTCCCGATGGTTACGGAGTTGCATCTCGTGCACGAATTCCTTACCACAGTCGGCACAGCTGTAGGAAGGTTCGCTATGGGTCCGCTCGTGATGCATTAGATGTTTCAGTGTGCAGCAAAGCTGACCACAAATTATGCACAGAAAGCGCGGAAAACTGTACATAATTTGGTGGGCTTTGACTCCTCTGAGTTGGCTAAAGCCAGAGTAGCATATGTTGCACTTGTACGGTTTGCCCTTGGTGTGGATGGCTGCAAACGGGGCATGCATCCGGTCGGAATGTTCCTCGAGCTCTTCCTTTGTATCGAACACATCTTTACAGCCGCAGCACCGATAGTATTCCGGATTTTCGATAACAAACAAACTCTTTGCTCTTCTCTCGGGTCGAATTTCTGTTTCATCCTCTTCGTCTTCCACATCCTCGTCAGTGGAATCGAACAGAGAGGTTTCACTGATTCCGAAGCTATGCCAACCGTAGATAGCATTGGCATGCTTCGATTTGTAGTGCTGCCTCAACCGTTCGCTGTTGTGGAAATCTATACAACACTCGTAGCAGCGATAGAGTGAACCGCTTTTCCCCGCTGCAGCAGCGTGCTCGTCCTCGGAGGAAACATTGGATTCGTCATCGATCTGTACTTCGCATAGCTCTTCCGCGTTTCTGTGAAATAGTGAAGTGGAACATTAGCTTCGAAGTACATACGAAGCTACTGACGTCCACTACCGTTACCGAGATAAGAAAGAAAAAAACGAACACTTACACGAGGCTGGATTCAATGTAAGTTCTAATGAGTTTGTCTGACTCGATACACTTTCGTCTCACTGATGCTGCCTTCACTAGCTCGGTGTAGCACTCTATACAGCAGTGTTGCGGTAACCCATCATCATCGCGCACCTGAAGGAAAAGCAAATGCCAATGGTAGTAGTATCTTGGCTTTTGGTGGTAACTGGTTTCCGTGACTTACCTCAAGGCCAGCTAGTTCGCATAGCAGATCTGCGACCGACGGCTGGTTGCACTGTTTATCAAAATTGTCCACCAAAACACACGCCGTTTCCGTCGTTGCACAAACACGACACAGAATGTTCTGATACATGGTGTGATTTGTTGATGGATAATATTGCAGAGAAAAGCTATTTTACAGTATTATTTTATTCTTAAGTCAGTTCCTGAATGTGGCTGCAAATGTTCTTGCTATGCGCGATGCACCGATACGTTCGTTATTGTTGATGTTTCCCTTTGTGGAATGTTTGACAGTTCGAATGTAATCTAAACGCGATATGCTCTAAAAAGTACTGAAAGGAACGGAATCGTTTAAACATGAAAAGACGGCAGTTGAAGCTGGACCTCTTTCTTTCTTTAGCCCTTCCTGATTTTTTACAATTACATTGCTTGTCATCAAACGACAGTTACTTTTTATTTGATTGTGTTTTACTCGCTTCGGTCCCTTCTTCTAGTTGATCGGCCGTGCTTCCGCCTCAAATGTTTTTTGAGGGATTCTTTGTACCGATATTTGGAGCAACATATAGAGCAACTATATTGTTGAATTCCAGTATGACTAGCCATATGATTACTCAGGCTGGATGCGCTCTTGACGCGCAACCCACACTGCTTACACGTGTACACACCTCTATGCCATTTCATGTGCCGATTGAGATACAAGAGCAGCTTGAAACGATGTTCACATAAGCTGCAGGCGTAGGGCTTGCAGCCACAGCAGCGGTGAGGTATGCCTTTATCTTCATATGGTACACTATCCTTCGATGGAGTATCCTCAACTTCATCGTCTGTGCTATCGTAAAGGGAGATTTCACTGATGCCAAAGCTCTCCCAACCGTGGACCGCATTGGCATGCATTGACTCGTAATGATTCTGCAGTGTATCGGAATCGAAGAAATCCGTGCCACACTCACAGCAATGGTAGAATGGACTTTTCCCTAACGTTGAATCCTCTCGATCAGAGGAAGCAACTGACAAATTATCGAATTGATTATCGTCGTATTGTTCATTGCTGTAATCAAAGGAAAATGTTAAATTCCCTACAAATTCGTTAGTCTGCTTAGGTTTGAACAAAATGTATACTTACGAGTAGCCAGATTCAATGCATATCCTTAGTAATTTTTCTGATTCAATACATTTCCGTCTTACTGTTACAGCTTGAACGAGATCTTGGTGGCATTGTGTGCAGCAATGATGAGGGAATTGATCATCTTCAGCGGCCTGGGGAGGAGATGCGAATGTTAATTTTGGATTTCAATTTAACGTTTAACGTTGGCACTCACCGTAACATCCGCTAGTTCCAAAAGCATGTCAGCAACACTTTCATGTTGGCCGTGTTTATCGAAAATGTTCACCAAGATGCACCCGACATCGGAGGTGGCACAAACACGGCATTGGATGGCTGGATGCATGCTGGACGAGTTTGTTAACACAAAAATGTTCAATTAAGCTGATGAGCAGTGGTATCCATGCTGGTAGAATTGATGCTCGAAAAGAAATCGGTCTGATTTCGTAGGGAACTGCACGCGAATGTGGAAAAACGTTCGCCGCGAGTATGTTTATTTACATTGCCAGTGACAGATCCCAAGCAGCAAACTTTAGATTAAAATGAAATGCATCTAAATAGAGGTTTATGTCTGTGCTGCATCGGATGCGATTTAATCGGACATGCTGTGAAACGGAATTTCGATTTACATGGCGTTTATTTGGAGATCCCACGGAATTTTATGTGATCGAAACATGATCAATTCGGGAAATTACCGTTGTACTCTGCATTTATCTATAATTTGGTATACGTTGTTTCCTATGAGAATTGGACGCCAATTTCAGCAAACACCAATCGTAAAAGCCTCTCAAGTAATGATTTTTGTTAGCTGTATTGTAGTTTATTCAATTACTTGCCAATTGTTAGTACTGTATGGAGTAGGTGTGCTGCATATACAGTGTGTAGTTAGGAAAGTTAGCCGTTACATTCTTCTTCCCAACAGAAACCGTATCCGCGGTAAAAAGAAAACTACTTTCGCTTTCGTTTATGAACATTTCTTAAATGTTTCTCAAGGGCTTGTTTCAACCGAAACGCTGATGGACATATAGTGCAACTATACTTCCTGGCTTCACCGTGGCTGTTCATATGTTCGTTCAGCTCAGAGGGCCCTTTGCAAGTTAGGCCGCACTGCTGGCACGTGTAGATACCTTTATGTCTAGTCATGTGCCAGTTTAGGTAGGCCACTATTTTGAACCGGGCCCCACACAAGTCACAGGAATACGGATGATCTTCAGAGTGTAGCTTCATGTGCACTTTAAGGTACGAAGTCGAAACCACCTTTGCACCACATATACTACATATGTATCGCTTCCGTGCGGCCTGATCGCCGTGCATCTTATTCTTGTGTATCTCATAGTACTTCATATTGGCGAATAGCTTCCCGCAAACATCGCACTTAAGTTTATGGTCTATATGCGTACTTTCATGTGCAAGACATTTGTGTTGTCTGGTGAACATCATGCCACAAGTTACGCACATATAGTTTAAGATGCTTCTAGCCTTTTGATGCTCCTTTAACACACATGCGGTGGTAAATGTTTGATAACATACGTTGCACCGATTAGGGGTTGGTTCGTTGATTTCGATGGCATTAGGGGCGTGTACCTGTTTAGCATGGTAAAACAGATCAGTCTCAGTTCTGAATCGTGCTTTACAGGCGCAACATTCAAGTGTAGGATTGTTTTGATTGGCTTTGGTTTGCACATCCGATGGACAATTTAAGATGTCGTCTTTCGGCTCTGGTTCATCGTCAGTGCTATCGAATGGAGAGATTTCACTTAAGCCAATCGTCTCCCATCCATAGATCACATTAGCATGCTTTGTGTCGTAGTGTTCCTGCAGAGCATCTGAATCCAGCAACTCCAACGAACACTCACGGCATTGGTAGATTTGGTTATTCGAATCGGACAAGTTTTCGTATTGGCTACCTGAAACCATTGCTACTGTTGAACTATAGATCACATTAGCATGCATTGCTTCGTAGTGTTTCTGCAGTGCATCTGAATCGAAGAAAACTAAGAAACACTCTCGGCAATGGTACATCGGATGCTTTTCCGAAACGAGATTTGAAGAATCAATGGACAAGTTATCGGATTGATTATCGAATGGATCATCGGCAAAACTGAAAGGGCTATCAACAATAATTAACTTATACTTGTAAATTCTTCAGTAGTGCTTTAATTGTGTGCTTACCAAGAATCTGGTTCAATCTTGATTCGAAAAAGTTTCTCTGATTCCAAGCATTTACGACGCAATGATACAGCCTGAACGACCTCTGTATGGCATCGCAAACAGCACTGTTGGGGAAATCCATCGTCGACCGTCACCTGAAATAGGAAATGATTAGATGTTGCTATTCATGCATTTATGCACACAACGCCTTTACCTTAATATCCGCTAGTTCCAAAAGAATATCGGCAACGCTGTCTTGTGCTCCATGTTTTTCAAAGATGTTCACCAACACACTTGTAGTTTCGGTGCACGCACAAACGCGGCATAGATAGTTTCGATACATGGTGAAATGGGATGAGAGCCGTTTAAATAAACTTGTCTACAATCAATCTTAAAACTACACTCATCCTACATCAGAACGTTTTTTTCGGATCCTGTAAATGCATGCACACTGCGTTTGCCAAGAAGGTTTGTTTGTTTACATCGAGATTGACAGATCGTGCATGTGTTGTTTAGATGAGATTAAAATGTGCGCCCAGACATACCGATACAATTTCACGACGTGAAGCGCGAAAATCACCATGGCTGTAATATTTCACACCCAAATGTATGTATCCTTCATGGTGAGAGGCATTCGATGGAATGCCAAGTTTTCCACGCGACCACACTTGGTGTGAAAATATTTGTCGTAAAATGAATGACTTTTTTACCAACTTCTCATCGTATATATTAAATTCTGGTTTCACGTTTCACGGCGCGACGCTATTTGGCGGTATGTATGGGCGCATGGTAATGACAATAAATATGACCTAATTACCGCCATACAGCGAAACAGATCGAAACGTTTAAAAACCGGAATGTAATCGTTATTGGAATTCTTAAGTGCTGCTTACCATGTGATGCGCTGATTGTATGGAAGAAATTGTGAATGAATTCAATAGAGTTTTATCCAGATGCCACGATAGAAATACATACTCCACTATTGCATTTATTTTCACTTTCGCTCATTCGCTTTTGTGCACTTTGTTTAAGTGATTTATTAGGCCTGGCTTCTGGCAGAAAAACTTCGGACAGAAAGTGCAGCTATACTTTCTGCCTACGAAATGGCTTTTCATATGATCCTGAAGAAGGGAATAGCTCTGGCATGATAGACCGCATTGCTTGCACGGGTATAATTCTTTATGCTTTCTCAAGTGCCATTTGAGGTATCTCGCTACCTTGAAGCGTGCGCCACACAAGTTGCACGAATACGGATTCTCTTTAGAATGTAGCCGCATGTGAACCTTTAGGTACGATGACGAAAGTACCCTCGCACCGCATACATTGCAAATATACTTTTTCCTTGAGTTTGGATCTACGTGGACAATTTGCTCATGTCTGTATAAATTCTTGCTATTGTTAAATTCTTTCCCACAAGCGACACAATTTACTTTTCGGGCTGTGTGGTTTCTTTCGTGAGCATTGCATTGATTCAGTCTACCAAACATCACGCCACAAACTGCACACTGATAGCGTTCAAACCATCTACCCATTTGGTGTTCCCTCACCCTGAGTTTGCTGACAAATGCACGATAACATACGTCGCATTGATATGGTTTATCTTCGTCGAATTCTTCTGCATTACGCGCATGTACTGTCGAATGTTGATGCAACTGATCCACGGTTACGAACACAGCTTTACACCCACAGCATTTATATGGCGGATTGTTTTGTGGTGGAACGTTCAAGGGACGATACAAGATTTCACCTTTGGTCTCTTGTTCATCGTCAGTGCTATCGAATAGGGAGATTTCACTGATACCAAAGCTCTGCCAACCATAGATCGTATTGGCATGCTTTGACTCGTAATGCTCCCGCAGTGTATCGGAATCGGAGAAGTCCGTGGCACACTCACAGCAATGATAGAACGGATTTTTATCGTTAGAATCATCCTCATCATCAGAAGGGGCAATTGAAGCATTATCAGCCTGATTGACATCATATGCATCATCCGCGTGACTGTAATGGAGATCAACATTAATAAATGGTCATTTGTCATTGTGCTGCTACAGCAAAATGCATACTTACCAAGCATTTGGTTCAATCTTGATTCGAAAAAGCTGCTCCGTCTCAATGCATTTACGTCTCACTGATACAGCTTGAACGAGATCTGCATGGCATTGCATACAGCACTGTTGGGGAAATCCATCATCGACCGTCACCTGAAATAGGAAAAGATTCGATTAAAGTTCATATACATTTGTTGTTTAACATTACTTACCACAACGCTCGCTAGCTCGAGTAGGATATCGGCAACACTATGTTCAGCACCATGTTTCTCAAAGATGTCCATCAAAACACACGCAGCATCGGAGGTGGCACAAACACGACAGAGAAATTGTTGGAGCATATTTGAGTTAAGATGGTTTAATGAGGATGAAATATGATTAGGAAATTGGATATGTGGATGGATCCATTATTATACACTGCTTTAAACTAGATTGATTTTGTGTGAGCTCCGGACAAATGCAGAGACGCGCGTTCACAAGGATTGTTTGTTTACATCGAGATTGACAGATTTCCTTGGGTGGCGATTTAGATGAGTTTGAAATGTGTCAAAAATTAAACTGATTTAAATGCGGTCACACGGCGGTTGAGTTTGTAATTCTTTCCTGAGACTAATCGAGATTTCTGTTTTACATAATGTACTGGAGTTTATTCTTTCTTTTTACTTACGTAATGAGAATGGACCATACGCAAGTGTTTGTTAAGATTCTTTTTGTTGTGAAATCCATTTCCACACAAAAAGCAGCAAAATGCCCTTGTACCGGTATGACGATTCATATGCTCCTGCAGTTCGGATGGACTCTTGTACGACGAATCGCATTGCTTGCACTTGTACAGTCCCTTGTGCATTGCCATGTGCCATTTCAAGTAGCGGACCAGCTTGAACCGGGCTCCACATAAGGTGCATGTAAACGGTAGCTCCTTCGAGTGTAGCCTCATGTGGGATACGAGATACGCAGCGGAATGCACAGCTTTGCCGCACTCGCTGCAAATGTGCTTTTCCTGCGTTCGCAATGTGCGCGGTTTGTCATGAAACCGTTGCATGTGTCTCCTCATCGATTGGGGGTTGGAGAAAATCTTCTCACAAGGTTCGCAGGTGAACTTGCCACGCATATGCTTAAATTCGTGCCGCGACAAATGAGCTTGCGTTCCGAAAAGCAGCCCACAGGTGTAACATTGGTATCGCAGAAAATATACAGTATTTTGATGATTTTCTAGGGCAGCTGCGCATGTAAACAATTTATAGCATACATTGCATTGCCACGCGTTGTCACCGTCCACTTGCAAAGCGTTGGAGGCATGTACGGTTTCCGAATGCTGTTGAAGGTCTGCGTCAGTATCGAATATCAGCATGCATCCGCAGCATCGGTATAGCTCCAGCAACTTGTTTGTCTGTGACGGCTCGGGCGCTTGTGGATAAGCGCCTGCATCTTCCTCTACTTCTTCGTCAGTGGTGTCGAACAGAGAGATTTCACTGAGTCCAAAGCTCTCCCAACCGTGAATTACTTTGGCATGCTTTGATTCGTAGTGTATTTTCAGGGCTTCGGAATCGCCGAAATCTATAGAGCATTCGCAGCAGCGGTAAGTGAAATTCTCTTCGAGAGTAATATGCTCGTGCTTTGGCGATGCGATGGACAAGCTGTCCGATTGATCATCGTACGGCTCGTCAATTACACTGCAACGGGGAAGGATATGAATTGAAAAGTACTCGTTCGTTGTAGATTTTGCACCCAAAATATGCTTACCTATAGCAAGATTCAACCGTAGCATGGAAAAATTTCTCTGATTCAATACATTTCCGTCTCACGGTCACAGCTCGAACGAGATCGGTGTGACATTGTTTACAGCAGCTTTGAGGGAACCCATCATCAACCGTCACCTGATGAAGGGATAAGAATCGTAAAGTATTTGTACTGAAATGCTCACAGACAGGACTTACCTTGACTTCTGCCACCTCTAGCAGCATATCCGCAACGCACTCTGATGCATCTTCTTTCTCAAAAATGTCCAACAAGTCGAGCGCAGTTTCAGTAGTGGCACAAACACGACAAAAGATGTTTGGTAACATCTTTCCAAGAGAAGGAACGAATTTTCAATCGTTTTGAGGCACTGTTTGTATATGAATATGTTTGAAATACTTTTGTAAATGCAAATCAAATGTATAGCGACTATTTTGTTGTACGATTGCAACGCCCTGGTAAGTTTGTTTACATACAATTTTGACGGAAATCAGCTGGGGTTCGAATAGCATCTAAATTCGTTCCGCATTGAAACGTATCTAAAGGTCGGCTACAATCACAGGGTTGTTCAGAAGAAATCGTAGTAGTCTTTGCGTTTGTGACCTTATAAATTTGTTTTGTACCAAGTTAGCATACGGAGCAAATGTTTTAAAAGAAACAAAAGCTGTTTAAATCGTTTGAATATTAATCAGAAATCAAAAGAACAGTGGAGTTATCGTACTATGATCCTACTGACGTGAAGCGAATCAAGCTGGACCGGTTTAATTCCTCTTTATAATTCAAGAACATTGGCGTAATTAGTACGTACCTTGCATATGTAATGTATTAGCGGATGGCGGCGCCACATATGTATCCACAATATGTATCCGAACGACCGGTTCCGGATAATTCTGCTGTAGATCAAGACCGCGAAACGTTTGTACATGTGGTAAGATGGTAAGTACCTTTTTATTGCATTAGAATTAGGACAAATGCTCAATGAATAATTATAAAAAAAGCAATAATCAGAATAATCCGGAAGATACTGCTGCTATAACACTGTTTTGGGGCGACTTTGGGCTTTTGTTACATGCTGGTGATAGTTTTTCTTAGAGCGGCAGCTGGTCCCGCCTCGTGACCGGCTCGTTTCCACTACAAAACCCTCTTTGCGGGTGTTAGTTTTTCTTGATTTGATACCAATCTCGGACGATTCATTAAAGGGTCCTAAGATGCTGTATCTGACACCCGCATTTTGTACGCCCTGTTAGTTTTCTCCGTATTTTTCTTCGGTTCTTCCTAACTCCCTTTCTGAGGACAAGCTGCGAACACACACACATGTACATACTGACCCATCCGTCCATGATACGGGAGGCCAGGATGCACCATGCTGATTAAGCAATCTTTCCATTCGAATGCCTTACACTGTCGTGCCCGTTTGCTTGCATGGAAGCTGGCAAGAATCGCAGTTGCTCCCCGATGATGCAGGGATGACAAGATGCTGGCCCCTTGCGGTGACAGAACCTTCCGGAACAGATGGTTTAATTTATGCGCCACCTAAGAGCAGAATTGAGCTCTCTGCCAATACCCCTGTAGGCTGTGGGCGTTCGTATCCTGCAGGATGTGTTTGGGCTCGTGCTGCGTTTGTTTGTCTCGCATACAACCTGCCCCGGGAGGCTTGGCTGTGGGCTTCGCTGGTGGTTTTGGTATTTGTATTTTTTTTGCTAGCCTTATTTGCAACGATGACTTAATTCTGAGAAATATCCTTTTTATTCCAGGACCTGAATGAGGGCACACATTTTGTAATGATGTGCCCTTAGCTATTCTAATGGGTGATCGAACCACAAGCGTGTAAACATTGAGCGCGGTGCAACAATTACACCACCCATAAACCTGGCAGTCTGGGCAGTTTTCCTTTGAGTTCCAGAGAAGGAGTGATCGTGGACGTGGGACAGATGCGCCTTTCATTATCATCTTCAATTACAACAGATCTTAGATCTATGGAGGGAGAATGATGTTTAGAATAATGCTAAGATGGTCAGTCTGGAAGGGCGATGTTGTTTCTAAATGATGTCAAGATGCACGTGTCCATGCAGGTGGGCCTGTTGCTAGAGGATAGTGTGATTTCTGCAAAACAGATGTTCTTGATGCTTATTATCCAAATTTAAAGATACCTGGAAAAGGCAGACATGTTACTGTATAGAAATGGCACGTGGTACAGACGAACTGCCGATCTTACTCTGTAAGGGTGTCTGTTAATGACGCTTGATAGATTTAAATCAATATTGTTAATTACTTAACTATTTGTTATATTTAAATCGATTATTGGTATATTAAAAAGCTATACAAAGTTTATGTTGCTTCACAGCATAACTCTTAGTAAAAGTCATGGACATTTATAGGCCATAAACAGGACTTTGGCTGAATTTGATCGGCTTAAACGTTTCTTCATTCGGCTACAACTTTGAATGGGTATGCTGAAGTAGTCAGGGTCTTTGTACTCAGAAACAGAATCCTGCAATATGTTCGTTTGATGAGGTCTGAAGTCTCTGAAGGAGCGGTTTAATTTGAAAAATTTCGAAAACTTCGTGAAGCTGCAAATCTCTTCTACCATTATTATGTCATCAATTTATTGCAAAGGTATTAAACACAATCCACCGATAGCGTCAGTAAACATCCCATCCCGCAGCTTATTATCGGTGTGTTTTCTAAAATTTATTAACCATCGCAAAACAGACAAAAGGAACGATTTTCTTTCGGAGTTTCTATGCTGCCGGCATGTTGTCCGGTGTTGTTTGCGAACCTCTACGATTGTTCTTTTTTTTCTGCCATACACGAGTGGAGTTTGCACGGTGCTTTCTGTCCCATTGAGAGAATGAAGCACACAAAAGAGCCTGTTTAGTTGGGCGACACTGTTGCTTTCACTGCGCACGCCAGCAAACCCCGGTGCGTGTCCATGCGCGTCCTGGGTGCGTCATGTTCATGTTTCGAATGGAGATATGAAGGGTAATTAAGATTGATGGGTTTATAAGAGACTTCCATTTGGACGAGAACGATGTTTTGTGCAAGAAGACCCAAGACGAGGCGATAGAATCGTCACTTCTTAGAACGATCTCACACACACACACACGGCTAGCTACCGGCTTGAGGTCCGTCGTGCCCGTTGTCTTCTAGCTACAATGATTATTTGTGTCTTTTATTTTGATTTTTCTCCTTGTGTGGTTCTGCACAAACACAGCAGGTGGTAACTACAACAAGGGTGACCTATGGTGGTTTTGGTACGATATTGGACTCTAAGGAACCCCGGGTTAAGATTGTGAGGTCACCTGGGTTTGTATCCTTCCCGTGCTTGGGTGTAGCCCTCAGTAGAGCTGAATTGAGCTGATGTAGAGTAATAAACCATGATTGGAATCATGCCTGGAGACGGTTTTGCTATTTGCAGGGATGTTATTGCCTAATAATTTATCCAACCGCTCGACCCAAACCGATGAGCCAGAGTAGATAATGTAATGCATTTTCGGTAAGGATTTCTGGAAGCCTTTTGTGCGTTATCTTGTACGGAGCATTAGAAATAGGAAAAAGAATAAATTAATCAAAAAATGAAGTGGATGGCTTTGTGAAGCTCTTGAATTGATGGCACAATAATTCGAAAGAGTTTCTGTGAGTGTTTTTTCTTTATACAGCACGGTTTCAGTAGAGTTATTGGTAGGAGGTAAAGTCAGAACCAGCATACGGTATTAAGCCATCATCTGGTGTAGGTAAAGTGGTAGGAGGTAAAATGAGAATCAACATACGGGATTAAGCCATCATATGTTGCATAATGGCGTACAACAAGTAAAGAAAAAGCAAAGCCTAATAAAATACAAACTATATCACACGAACGAATGCCCCGTAAGGGTAACGAAACGAAAGCCATCCCTACCGGCCCTGGTTCGATGTTTAGCCGGTGCGGTTTGAACAAAAGGTGGAAATTAATTTGTTGCTGGGCGGATAATTTTCAGTCCCAGTTTTACGACTCGTCAAACAACAAAGGCGAATGATGCGGTTGCCTTGCGAGTGAACATCTCACCCGGTCCATTGGACAAACTGGAGAAGTGGTGAAGAAAAATTAGTTCGCTCCGGTTTGGTGCTCGCTCCGTGCAACTGGAACAGATGCTGCAACTGTCCAACAAAAGCTAACAAAAGCAGCATGCCAACGCCTCCACCGCCGCCGACGTTGTTTAGCCAAGCCAAATACAAAGCGTTTGCGGGATGGTTGGGATGATGAGACGGGGAACTTGCTGTAGGCAAACGTAGGAAATCCTTGCTGTAGCTGTCCGGTGGTTGTCCGACTTTTTGATCGGCTCAGGTGCAGGCTCATCTTCTCAGAACGCGCGCCCGATTGCGCTTGGCACGAATAAAGAAGCGAAATTTATGACATCTCCTGCATGCTCTCGATCAAGTGTAGCCCGGGAGCAACAAAGAGCTGTGTTGCCGATCGGCATATCCCTTGTCCGCTTGAACAAAGCAAAGGGAGCGAAAAGCCCCGCGCATCGGCGGGCGTAAGCGCGTGGTGAGTGTTTTATTGCTTTCACACCATGCGGTAGTAGTGGATGGATGTGTGCTGGGGCATTTGGATTTGGAAGGAATCGGTGTCCTCCACGGCAAGCACCGAATCCCGACCCATTTGTTTTACAAGCTGCTAATCAACCCTCCGAAACAAGCGCGTGAACCTTTTGTACTACGGCTGTAGAAAACACCTTCCAGCGTCAGCGTTGAGAAGTGATTTCACCTGCCTGTTCGGTCGTTATTTAACAGTCTGCGCTGTGAAGAATGTCCTTTTCTATTTCCCGCATTTTCTAGCAGCTTGTAAAAATGTTTTAATATATAAAATTGTACTCCAATTAATTCCAGAACCCGGAGGGTTAGGAATAATTAATTTAGCCATTTGTTTCGGAGAAAATACCTTCTCTCCGCGTGATGCCATAATACGCCAGTCAATTTTCGGCTTTATCACCATCATTTCGCGATTATGAACACAGCTTCATGGAGGAGAAAAACCCGCGCTGATCTTATCTTCATGGCACACAGTAAACGAGGCAGTTAGCATAAGCTTGAGGTAGTCGCAGCAACAGTGCGTTTTGCATAGTAATGAAAACGAGGGACGGTTGGCCGATTTTCTACCCCTTTTTAAGGAAGGGAATGATAGAAATGAGTTTATGACAAAGATGGTCTTTACTGATGATGTCTTACTTCCTGAAAAAGTTCCATGAGATTTTTGATAGCAAAATATGGTAACAAATCTCGGGAAAAGAACCATTGCCCAGGCACACTGACAGAATTCTAGGTGGCTGCGATGAGGAGCTATGTACATAATCTGTCACCCCAAAGTGCGGCACCGCTCGCTTTTGGGTGGGTTTCGACAATTCAATTTGCATGTTGGGCGTAATAGCATTTACCCAAGCATTTATTTTCGCAGCAAGCACAGTCCAAGAGCCGCGGAACTTAACGGCGCGGACGGTGCCAGGTTGCCCGCGGGTAGGAAGGACGGTGCTTTGATTTACTGAAATTTGCAACTCATTTAGGCGGGGATACGCTTGACTTCAAAGAGCTTGTCAGTGATGATAGGCATCGCTTATAAAGCGCCCGAAATTGCTGCTGAAGGGAGCGTGGCCACTGCCTTCTATACCACCCCAAGGGGTTGAAGGGATATCGTTCGCGAAAGGCCACACAAGTCAATTGAGTTTGAGAATCAAGTTTGTATAAATGTGTGTGTCTGTGTGTGTGTGAGAGGGGTTTTTCTTTGCTCGTTTGCCAGCGGGCAAGTATTCGGTAGAATAACGGGAGTGGTCTTGATCGGTATCCGGTACCACCGGAAAGGAAAGGCTACCAAGCCATGCGCCAGCGACGTTCTGTTGCCCCGTCGAAGGAAGTGGTGTCGCGTGAGCGGTTGGTTTACTTCCTTCGCCTTTTATCGCACGGTTCGGTTGGACGTGTGCGGGGCGGATAAGCGCTGTAAAAGAACCTTCCGGTGGATGTGGCTGGAGCTGGTTGCTGGACATTTGCATTTTCAATGTTTCGGCCCGTGTGCTTCTTGCTGCAAGCGAGTGAGATCAAACCATGCTGTACGGAGCACTGGTGTACGCGCTGGTAAGTTTATTGGAGAGGCAAACGGATGGTTTATTGTGCCGCTCGACAGTAAACAATTGTAAAAACCCATTTATTATAGCATCGATTGCTAGGATCCCGTCCGTGTACCGTTCGGCTGAGTCCACCCGCTCGGACCGGGGCCGTAATCTGGAATTTCTCTCAATCCTAAACTATAATGACTTTCCACGGGTGAACCTCGGGACCCACGGTCGAGGGTCGGGTTCGGGTTTTACTGGAGCTGGCGTACGACAGGGCCAATAAAACACGAATCTATCATAACTTCTGCATTTGTAATATCGCTCTGCTGCAGGAAAGGAAAGCTTCTTGCAATCGAACATTGTTTCTATTTTTTATTTCAACTGCGCTCGGAACCTACGGCCTCCGCCTCCGGAATTCGGTAAAGTCGGTAGTTTCGGCTCTAAAACGATAAAAATTCCCAATGCGACGAGTGCTGCACGTCCTTTGCGAGCCACACTTTGAGCAGTCGGAGAAAGGAAACCGTTTCTGAAAGGTTTTTGGGTAATCGAGCTCCAGAATAGAGGTGATAGAATGTCGGTGAACGGAAAAATGACTTCAATGTTTAGTTTAGCTCCCGAGCGATCACACTAAGGGAGGTTGAATATTGAATTCGGTGTGTGATTTTTTTTCCCTCACTGCTGTACGAAACTTTTTTTTTTACCTTTGTTGGTGCTGGTTGGTACTTTTTCCATCCTTTTTTTTCGGTATGCCGTATTTTGGGCTAGAGCAGGCTTGTAATTTTTAATTGGCTGTTTCTTAAAAGGCAAGTGAATTGGTCCTATAAAAACTCCGAATGTGAACCGTCGGTTCGGCACAGTGATGCTTAGCTGCAGGCCGGTAATAAATGGATAGCAGTTTTTTTTATTGGAGCTACTGGAAAAAGACAATTCCGATACGCCCATACCTAGAGGCCTGTTCGACTGGGTGCATTTTTTGTTCTCCTGTTTAACTCTTTTAGTGTTATGTTTAAGAATTGATTTTTAAGGACATCTAGTTTAGTTTTGTAGAAAGGGGACCAAGCAACAAGATGCAATAAAAAGATCCAATTAGCTTGTTTTTAATGGTATGTGATGTTATAGAATTCAACAGAACGATATTTGAGCTCAAAGAACCTCAAAACATACCGATGTGTTTCTATATTATTAGAAGTTAAATAGAAACAAAATTATAAAGTGAATGGGATCATTCATTCATTTACACTCTTAAGCTCAATGGTTAAAACATTGAACAAAATAGATAACAAAAGAAGGTAAACCATTACACCACGATCGCCTACCAGCGATTGCACCATGCCGGGCAGACCAAAAGTGTCACTCGATGGCGTCGCAAAGGCAAGGTAGTTGTGCAAAAAAATTGATTTCTCCGAACACTACGGTGTACGGATCGGTACGAACGACAGGAACCAGCACAGAAACTACCTGTCGCTTAAACTTCGCTGAACTCATCCCAACGAATAAGGGTGTTGCAGGAATGTTGATTTGCAATCGTTGCTACCCAATAGGCTGCTTTAGGTGGAAAACAAACCGGAAAATGAGACTGAAACAATGCAAACCACTGACGATCAACCTGAGGTAAACCAAAAGTTTCACTATTCCTGAACCTTTCGGAGACCACAGGCGTAGTCCCTGGGTGGGTGTATTCTGCTTCTCGGCACGCACTGTCCCGGGTGCCCATAAGTAGTCTAAAAACACGTCACAAACGCTACCAGTATGAGAGCTCCCGCTATGATTCTACGAAATTATCTTAAAAAACTCCAACAAATATCCTTACCGAATGCAGAAAGAATGCAGAAGAAAGAGTCTGGGTCTGGGGAACGGGAGTGCAACAAAACGGAGCAGCGGGATGCTGTAAGCAGCAGGGAGAGCAACAGTGCGACGACCACCAGGTTTGGTTAGCAACGCCATGCAGGATATCAGGGACCTTATCAGGGGTCAGTCCTCTGGTTGGCGATAGTCGAGCTGTCACAACAATGGCGTCACGGTGTGTTGCTTACTGCTGAGCTGCCCGCAGCCTCCGCAGCACTGTCCAGTAGTGACGCGCCGTGAAATGAGGCTCGTCCTCTCTGTTACCCCTGGTAACCGGACAACCAGGGTCATTGTTGGCAAGAGTGATTTGAAAGCGATTTTCCAAAATTAGGAACGAAATTGATCGTTCGTGCTACGGGCCTGCGGAGCGTTTGTTTGGTATCTCTATCAATGTTTCAGTAATTATTCGGATCGCGCTTCTACTGGCTCGTTAGCAGGAAGGTCAAGACCACACACACATAACTGACATTCAACCACCCGAGGTGGTTGAGTCTGCTCGTTCGAGGCCATGCGTATCCTGGAAGTTAGTCAAACTGTTTTGTGACCTTGTCCAGTGATGATCATTTTTTGTGTGTGTGACATTGGACACGGATATGCAGCAGATATGTTGCTAATGTGTCAAACTTTCTGAGGATACACTCTTTGAGGAATCTGCGGAATCTGTCTGGCTGAAAGTTGATAGAGATACCAGATCTGCTAAACGACACTTAACGTTGGGCGGCGCATAACGGCCGTTTTGGACTGGGATCTGGGAAGAGGTCACCCATACAAATGACCCGAACAGCCCGGTAAAGAACTGGTAAGGGAAACATTTTAATTTAATGTAGTCGTAAAATTAAATCCTTTCTTTCTTCTTCTGTACCGGAGCCGGCGCAAAACAAAAACGAATCTAAAACGGACATAAATTCTCGCCACACCAAACATGATACTTACCACCGACATCGGTCTGGATTTGGGTGTTTGCTTGCCCGTGCGCCGTTGCCCGTTAGGTCGCTTGTTTTATTAGGTTTCTGTCGACACCTTCTTCAACCTGGGACATCACATTTGCATCATCGCACCACTCCCGGAGGCTGACGGTTGAAGAAAAGCTACGCTGTAGGTCTGCGGCGGAACCGCCGCGGCACACAATAAAAGTCTTAATTTGTCGAGCTCTGCCGGTCGGTGTGGATCGTTTCGGGAGGCTGTGTGTTCGTTCTGGAGTTCCTGGAAAATCCGGAGCATAACGTTTGCGTAATGCAAATGTGGTTAACCTGACCAAGCGGTGTCCACATTGGTGGTCGAACAGTGTTAAGCGGCTCACGTGAAAACGTTCTAAAGCAGCGCAAAGCAACCATTAGCAATTTAGGGTCATTTTTTTGGGACAGTAGGATTAAGCAGTCAAGTGTGAATGTCTTCTTAGAGAGGATACATGAGATAAAAACTAAATTATTAAAAACTAAATATTGCCATGATCTTTGATTTTTCCTACGATTGATGCGTTGTTGCTCGATTTATATGCAATGGCTTCTCGAATACAGCTACCATTAGTTAGAATTTATTCTATTGCAATAGCTTCCACATGTTTCCTGGATGTATTCGGTAGTTTTTCGAAAGGTAATTTACGATACCGATGGCGTGCTCCGTACATTTGTGTCGTTCGATAGAATATCGGATGATTGGAACCGAATGCAGGAGGGCTTTACGGGTATGTGCCGAGCGATTTAATAATCCCACAATCGAACCATCGGCTCAATCTCGAAAGAGCAGCCTCACTAAAACCTACAATAGTTAAACCAAGGCCATAGGTCACACGACCAGAGAAAATTTGTGTAATTAAAGCTAATTGCTTCGACGAACGAAAGCACCTAATCCTGAACGTGTCTTCGCCGGCACGGAGTACGTGAGGGAGAGGCCGTTCGTCCCCGATGATGCCTAAATTGCCATCTCGTAAACGTCGAGCCTTCGTGCGGCCGTCGTACGCACCACCGCTTCGATTGCACGCTTTGGGGTGGAAATACGAAAACATCATAATCATCAAAACATAAAACAATCTGCATACCATTGGTGTGTCGTGCGTATTGTGGCCTTTCACTTCTGACTCTTTCTACTTTCACACAGAGGTGTGTAGCACACACACAAGTACACGCATGTACATAAACAAATGCACATAGTTTTGATGCGCTGTGTAGGTGGAACATAAGAGCACACACATTTTCAGCACGTTTTGGGAGTGCTTACTCTTCCCAAGCTTGCAGAGCTCTGGATATCATCCACTGAATATCGGTTCAGCGCGTCCTTGTGAGCAAGAGATTGTGTGTATGTCCTCACCTTCGAGGTGGAAAAGAGTAAGTGCGCTTAATATTTTGATGGATTAGTCGAACGCTCAAGGACGAGGACGAGTCCGATGCTCTGCTCGGGGCCTGATCGTACGCTAGGCACTTAGAGCGCGCTGGGGAACATGTCCTTTGGTCGCACGCCAGGGGCCATTTCGAACTCTGACGTGTCGAGCTTAATCGACGTCCTCGGAAAGTTTGGCTGGAGTGTCGTTGGCATGGCAAGGAAATAACGTACGCGCGTGGGTGGTAGGCACATAGGAAATGGTTAAACCATAACCCCCGGGCCACTCGGCTCAGGGACGTACGTGTCACTCTGGAGAACCGGGGTCACCTTGATCAGAGGGGCTCTCAGGGGCTATTGGTCCATCGAAGCGTTTGACATTAAACGTGGTAATAAAATATTTTCGTTCATTAGACGCAGACGAACGTGCATGAATGAACGATAAATCCTTCGATTTGGGATATAAATCCTTCATCTTCTCTGGTACCGATGAACGGACGTCCCGCATTTCAGGCGGATCCAGTGGGCGTACGGGGCCAGATCGGTGGATTGGATCATCCAAATCTATAGATTGAGAGTCTTTCCAGCGGAGGAAAACATCGGTCGGACATGGAATTAAAAAAAAATCTTCTATTTAACACACACTCGCACGCGGATAAGAGGCGCACTAACAAGCGCGGATAGATTTCGTTTTTCAATTTTCTCACACTAATGCCACACTCGTCGTTGACGGTTGGTGGATGGGGTAGAGCAGGCTTTGTCTTCGGACCCGGTTCCGATTGAAGGCATATCAAGCTACATACCGGGCAAGAGGAGGGGAAGCGTTGGGCATAGGGGGAGGGTGCTTTCAACAGCCGTCATCCATCCGATAGGGACATAAATTTCCATTCTCATTCGAATTAGCAACAGCATGTAGGCCTGCGATCCCGCGGGAGGCTTGTCGTGGGGCCCCGAAGTAGCTGGCAACACAAAAGCTGTGGCCGCTTGAATGAAGAGGTAGAAGAGAGTTTTATGAATGGAAGTGGAATACGAGTTCGTTCAACACCATGCCTAAATCTCAACACGATCAACAACCCGGCGGGGGATGATCTCATTGACTGGTGTGTGTGTTGCCCTAATCCTGTGGATCCCCGGGCAGGAGGGTTGGCAGGATGGGAGCGAAGAGAGATTATGCTGGGAGGTAGACGACGTCTCCAGACCCACGGATCTGTCTTGTTTCGCGCTCGTCAATCGGTTTCATCGGATCCTTTTCCGAATCCCTCGTCGCCCTCGTCATAAAGATCGAGTGGTTTTACAACGAGACCCATTCAACGACGCTTGACGACATGGCGCGTTGATCAATCGATTATGGTTTAGTAATTGAATTTATCTAAATCCCCATCGGACACCATCACCCTCCGCAACTTCGTCCGTGGCCGTTTTCGCGATCTTTCCGCGATCGATTGTCAATCGAAGAATGAAGCGGGAAAAGGGGGGATGAAAAAACAAATCGTGTAGGTTCTCTTTTTTTCGGGCACAACACGCGATCGAGGTCCGATACCTGACATAAATCAGCCCCATTTAGGGAGGGCTTAGTTGATTGATTGATATATTGATTATCCCGCGCGCGCACGAACATATTTCGCCCGGTTCGGGTGTGTTTGTGTGTTTTGAGGGCGCGGGATAGGGGCTGGTGTGTTGGGAGCGAAAAAAGGGGACCGTTTGGCAAACCCACCAGACCCGACCTTGTTCTCGTGGGCTTCCTTGTGGTTCTTCACCTGCGGTGACGATTGCGACCTGGTTGGTGCACTTTAGACGGTGCCGTTCGGACCTCACATCGATCTTTTCCGATCCGATCGGAATGCCCATTCATCACCCGGGTCAGCACGGTTGGCTGAGTTTTCGTGCTGGACTGGAGAAGGTTTGAAAAAAAAAAGACGTAACAAACAAACGTTAGTGATGCCTTTCTTCCCCAGTTTTACCCCATCGTCTCGGTGGATAAAAGTTTGGATGGGTCGTATGAATGAAATAAATCTTTCGCGATGAAGCCTTAAATCAAACTCAAACGGCACACTTCTGGTTTCACTGTGAAGGCTGTCTACGACAAGGGAAGACGTGCGCACGGACCCTGCTGAATGTGGTTATAATTTTAAATGAGATCTCGATGGAACCTGAATTTCTGGAATGAATTTTACGTTAATTGGAAATAAATTTTGAATATTTAAATGTATCATTTCGGGAAAAAACAAACTTACCGATGATTAATACACAACTTCAAACCCTAAGCTGCGTGTAAACGAGGACAGCTATCTGCAACGTTATCTTACAACAGCGCATTGCATAACTCCACTTATGGGGCCAGTAAGTGATGCGTTTAGATGTGCTACCGACTAATAGTATTTGTTTTGCTCGTGAGCTGATAAGATTGTGCGAGGATTTCGCACTACATCGGACAGTAGTCGGTCATCTGTGAACGAGATGACAAATGCATGCGATACTAATGCGATCTACGCTGAATCGTCTTGCGGTTGCCTGCGCTTATCGAATGAGGAATCGCGTCACGTTTATGCTCTTGGCGAGTTTCGTTCTGATAGGGATTACTTGTAGCTGGTGTAACATCAGCCCTTCAGCAGAAGAGCAACTAACTTCCGCCAACATGTTGCAACAACTCTGTTATCACGGTCGGTACGGCAACGGTAGCCGGACATGTGGCTCGCTACTTGTACCTTCTTAAATTAAGCTTTTTCTTGTTCCGATCCCGCACACAGCACAGCACCCTATCTCGGTTTCGGATTGATCGATGGTCATCGTTTCAGTAACGACGGGCGGGAAAAGGGGTGAAAAGGGTCAGTACACCTCACCCTCTCGACGCAACAAGGTGCTTGATAATGGAAATCAAATAAATTGAAGTACCGAAGCGCGCGAAGCTATCAACTGGAGGCCATGTTCGATCTCACGCGAGCGGTTACGGTTGGGGACTCGGTAGTTTTCCTGGGACTGGGGGAATATTTGTCAGAGGGCTACCGTATTCACAGCTCCACACAGACCCTGTCAGCGGCTTTCTCGAGTGTCTCGGGCAAACGCTACTCGTCGGGGCGCTGCGGAACATCAAAAAAGGGTGGTCTAGCAAGAACGAAACAGCCCGCGCCCCTAGGCCAAGGCGAATGGGTTGCAATTCGTCTTTAGGATTTATAGAGCACAGTCGGACGGGGGTTTTAGTAGATCGTGAATCGACGATTACGGCGTTCCGATCCGTGGTGTCTAATCGATCCCGCTTGCCACCAACACCAATCGTCGGCTCGATAAGGGCGCGAATGGAATTTATGAGCTTCGGGCGGCTTTAGTCCATCGGTAAACATATTGGGGGCAATTGGGTGGGTTTGATTGGTTTCCAGCGCTTTGCGAAGAAGCTGAACGAACACGATCGGCTTATCGATTACTGTGTTCACCCGTTTGTGAGGCACCGTGCACCCAATTTATTTTGCTTTGCTGTAGCTCCAAACGCCAAACGAACTGGGGGAGCTCTTGACATGCTCTGTACATCGATGCCGACTGTGGGCAGCGGGGAGGGCCAACACCGGTCGTGACAAGCACGCACACGCCGGTAAGCTCAAAGCTAACGAAACCGCTACGCCTAGAGTAAATATTACAGAATCGTAGCTGTCAGAACTGTTTGCTCAAACGGTTTGCTTCCTGTGTGTACCTATCGGCTTACGGTTGACAAGGCTGTTGTCATTGGATCAGATAGGAGGGTACTCATATTTGAAGCGGTAGAGTCGAAGAAAGAAAGATGCAAAAACGTCTTCCTTTAGCGAATGTACAATGATCGAGTTGTTTATGTGTTTTTGCAAATAATGCTCATTATTACTAAAACTAAGAGTTGTTAGGAAAAGTAATAATACCCTCAGCACGTAGAGTCCGTCCGTTTGTTTGCCAAAATTAGGATCGTTGTCACCTTCACCTCATCTCCGATTCGGTACTTTCGGTAAACCGCGACACAAAGACAACACGGACAGATCCATCAGAACCATTTCGTGTACCAAAAGGAACATACAATGTTCTCCCGGGGGGCTCATCTCGAGGATCTCTAGGTAAACCGTCCACTAATCGACCCAAAAATCCCACATCACTAATCGTCCCACCGGGCTGGAAGAAAGTATCGCCATTCTCCCATCGCCCTGTTCCCGTCGCGAAGGTAGACTAGGAAGATAAACCTGAAGCTGTGCGAGAGTGCTTTGCGACAAGAATGAGTTCCACCTGTGATTTAATGAACCTGCTTAATTCTTTCCACCTTTTGGGCTTTAATTGCTAGGATCACTGAAAGAGAGAGAGAGAGACAAAGAGAGAGATAGAGCGAATGTTTGGGTGCGTCCGGAGTATCCCAAACACTGTTCGGCTTCGTCCATGACACGGAGGACGTGTGACCATGTCCCGTAAAACGGCATTGTGCTGCTGCCTGCCACCTACCGGGCTTTTAATTTCTATTTTGCATCCTCTCAAAGCGACCTATAATGACTGCAGCTCTAAAGCGTCGCGTAGCAAAGGACAGAACAGAGTACGACAGGACCTAAGGCATGGAGTAAATGCAAGCAGAGCCGAGGAGTGCCGCCCGGCGGAATGGTAATAATCATTCTCGACGGTCGTCTCGGCCTTGGCCCAGTCGGGACCCAGTCGTTGGAGAAGAACGGGGCCTAGGGAACCGGGTTCTGGGCCCGTTCGTCAGCATCTTTACTGGTATCGTAAAAAAGACGTTTGCCATCAGGCTCGTAAAATTGTTTATATCATTACGACTTTCTTTCTTGGGCCTTCGAGAACCTTTCCAGCGTATGATCCGGGAACGTCGAAGATGTAGGCTAATTTTGGATGGGTTTTGCAAAGCGAGCAAAGAAGCATTGGCATTGTGAACGACGATTCATGAACTCGGAGTCGAAATACCCTTGGAATTCCGGCTCTGTTTGCTGGCATAAAGGCAAAAGACCATGATGCTCGCACCCGATCACTATGTGTGTCGACATGCCCTGCGACGGCACGGCTCGAGAAGAAGTCGGTCTAGAAAGGTTCGTTGCTGTTTATATTGACATTAATAAAAGTTTACGATCCGTGTGTGCTGTGGATGAGGCTGTCGCTTGGTGTGAGGGCGATAGAAAGGAAGATATAGTTCTGGCTTGGACGACAACGGTTCGATCCTGCTACGGAAATGATCGATTGATTTTCGCGGAACGTGTATCGCCACGTTTTATTCTCCGTGCTTAACGGTAGATGAGCAATTATTTTTTATTTCCCCATGAGTCAAAAGATTCATTCCTACTAGCAACGGTGTGTATTGTTTCTGTGAGCGCAGCATAGCAACGAAGAATGCCACGGTTAGCTACTTTGGATGCTGGTGCTGGTGCTTCTGCGTACGAGATGTTATCGTCTTCCTTTTTTTTGGGATCGTAAACATTGCTGTGTGGGTGGAACATAAAATAGCTGCCATATTGATTTTTTAGAAACATGCGCGTGGCAGACATTTCTCGCAAAGGATGCAAACTGGGAGGGCAATCTTTGAGTAAGCATTCTTCCGTATCGGGAGCTCTGCCATTGTTAAATTACATTCTTCTTGGTTCGATTAGCTAGAAAATGTACTATTTACTACGAAATAGACGGGAAAAAACGGAAGAAATTCATATCATGTACAAATGTGTTTCGCTCATAATTAAAATATACAAAAACAACAGAAGTCACGCATGTCTAAAGAAGCAATCAATTGAGTCCTTCCTATCATTGCATCACATTTCCCAGGAATCATCAGCGATTCCAGTAGCCATCCGGTATCGATACGATGTAGCAGCACGAGTAATTATTCATTAATTAGTTCCGGCAGCAAGGAAACAGCCAAATATCGTTCCTCATTACCATCTCGAAAGGTAGTGCAGTGTTGTGTACTGGGGAGTTGTAAAATTGAATGTTTTATTTTTCCTTTTGTGTAGTCACTTCACACACAAGTCGCGCGTGTCGAGTAGCTGCTGCCTGAGTACATGCTGCTACAAAGAGCGCCGCAGAGTAGAATGGGACGGATTGCATTAACAAATTGGCCACTGTGTAGTCCGACGGCGGTAGTAACATGTGTTCCATTATCGCGCATCTTACAGCGCTTCTTGGCGCTTGCAAAATCGTTGACCAGAAAAGAAAAAAAATGTAGCGCCGTCCCATCAGATCTGATTTGAACGTTTTGTGATCGTCCATTAGGAAACGAAGGCATTGGCGTGGCGGTAAAGTGGTGGGAACCGATGTTAAACATGGTCCAACATATTTGATTGAATTCGATCGCCGAAATCGAAATCGTGTGGCGCAGTGTGGAAAGCACGCCCGACGCCGCAGCCGCCGACGATGCACCGGGCCTTTGCTGCAGCCCCGTGGTCGTGACATCGCATGCCGTGCGTTGGCTTATTAAATCGAACATTAATTCAATCACAGCGGGCAGAGATCGTTGGTTAAGGGACAAGCTGCAACAACCAGCACCAGCAGCAATAGCACGAGATGTAGCTTTCGCGTTCAGTGGCAACGTGTATCCCAGGACAGGCCTGTTCGGTCCCTCGTGCTGCTGCCCAATGGTCGACGCTGGACGCTTTTCACTCGGTCAGGGGCTACCAAGTGCCGGTTGCCGATAGAAGCGGCACGAAATCGCGTGCCGATTATCATTATCGACTGCCGCCGCCTATCCGCATCGCGCGTATGGAGAGGTTTTAATCTGTTTGCAGACCTCGTGGAACACCATGGAAATTAGGGATTTGTGCAAATATTTTGACAATTCCGTACGCACCCACCCTCCCGGCAGGCCCCGCGGACGTCGACGATGTGGTTACTGGGGCTTTCGCGTGCGCACATGTGCACTGACCAACAACATGACGTGGAGTGGAATATTTAGTGACATTGCACATGCAACTGTACAATAAATCATACCACCAACGGGTTGGGTAACGGTTGCGTGATTGGCTGTTTGCTTTACAAGTGACTTACCGGGTCATGCTAGGGAGACATTTCTTGAGGGCAATGAACATTCCCTCAAGATTGATGTACAACAATATTTGTTAGGCAAAAAAGAAAATGATTTTAAATTCATTTAATTTTTCTTTAGCATTTTAAATTTCACAGAAGCAACCAAATTAAAAGCATTATATGAATGTTTACAAAATAATAAGCTCCATTAGGCATTCCTTTCGGCACCTCTAATTATGCACGCCTAATAACAATACACTTGTTGATCACTCTTTTCCTGCTGTGATTCATTTCTATGTCAGTTTTGTTTTTATTTACATACAGTTTTTGGAGAAAATCGAACAAGCTTGATGGTTGAAAATAGGATGACGACATGTAAAAATGTGACAATAATTAGGTCAGTCGGTATTTCCCAGAAGGATCCATCCGATGTTGATAAATGGTAGAACCAGCGAGGAGGTTGCCTTCCTGCACCATCGGGACTGGAGACAGTGTATGAAAAAGTCACCAAAGCCACTTTGAAAGTGTGAAAGACGAATTGGACGAAGAGTCTTGTTCTAAGGAGAAGACAGAATTGGGATAAGATAAAGGACGAAGGACAAAATCGCTGGCGTCCTGCCTATCTATCAGGTTCTAGGCTGAAGAGCCTTGTGCTGTACGGCGTGTGAAGAACGAGTTGTCGTTTTCAAGCAGCGAAAAGAAAGCGCGGGATAAGAAAAATTGAAACACACAGGTTTTGTGTGTACATCTAAAAGGGCGCTAGAAGCTAAGAAGCTATCGAAATGTTGAGCGATGAAACCAAAGAAAGATATTTGTTATTTTGCTTCCGCTTCGTGCATTTCTTTCTTCTTTTCTTCTGTGAGTAATTACAGCCTCTTCTGTGCGCACTTTGAGTTATATATTGCGCAAGTACGGCAACAAGTGGTTTGTTGATGTATTAAAACCCATAATTTATGGCGTTGCGTACCAGACGCGGTGTAGTTTGGAGGTCTGGCGAGGACAAGTGCTATGGGACAACATTTATCCTCCAGGGTTTAGAATGATTGAAATAAGACTATTTTGATGATTTCGTCAAATCTGGCACATGCCTGTCAACGATGCAGTACTATTAGAAAACGGAGCCTTTATGTGTGTTTCAGTATGGCGTCATCTTCAACTTTTCAATCATAATTCATTACATCTAGCCGTCAAATCATTATTTCATTGGTCTGGGAATGCGTGAAAGAAGTCATTGTTTGGACGGTTGCTGAACTAACCGAAATTTGCTTTTCGATCTCATGGACTGCTTCTGAAGTATACAAATAAAGCGATAGGACCGTTGAGTCAAACTACGGCTAGATGAGCGATAGAGGAGTTGCGTCGTAGTAAAAATCCGCTATTGAGTTGTGGGCCACATTGTTTGTTCAGCAAAACGATCTTACCAAAAATGTGTTGGCTTTTCCAGAATGATTCAAACATCAGCCAGATTTTATTAGTCTTCAGGGTAGAAACGCTGGTAGTAAAGTAAAGGCAATTTACGGTTTGCATATTTTCGATGCTGGCCAGCCTTACATGGGGCATGGTTTTTCATGGTGATCATATACCGAAAGATGTTGTGTTTTTAGCGAGTTTTATTTTTCATTTTTATACCCATCATGTTCTTCAAAACCCTTTGCCAATTCTCCAAACGCTCTCTGTAGTCATATATCAGTAATGTAGTTTTGCGAATATCTACTATCTTTTTTTTGCCACCATTTATTGGAAACCCTTCCTCTCACAATCTGGCTGCAATGGCTGCAATTCAAGCGAGCTCGTACAATTTTAGCAATACGTTTTGGCAATAATTTGACAAACTCACACAGACCCGGTTCATTTATTGTTCAGACCGGCGAGTCCTTGTTTTTCCTCTGCCGCTTTAACCCGTCTCCCCACTGAAAACGTTTTTAAAATGGTGCCCTTCGGCATGCATTGAAGTGTACCGGGCAACAATGGGAAAAAGGTGAAATAATTTTCCCCGCCCGGTTGTTGTACCCCGTTTGCCGGTGTTTTACCCTTTTCTATCGCCCGGCACATCGAAAGGAGTGGGGAAAGGATTTATCATTATTGCAAATGCAAACAGCTTTATTGTTTGCTATTTACAATATTTTGCCAATAAAATCAACAACCCACCGGGCGGGTACGAAGCGGGCATACTACGCATTCTGCGTGTGTGCGGCGAGAGGCGAGAGGATGAGGGAGCAATCTGTGGTGGGCCGTAAAAAGGATTAACCCGATAGGTAGAGGAATAATGGCCGAAAGGATACGGAAAGGGGTTGACAGTGTGCGGAGTGTAATAAAAAAAAATGCCCACAAATTCCTCCAATCTCCAATGGTAGTTTTTGCAAGAGTGCCGAAATTTACCCCGTTTGAAGGTCCCGTTCGCTGGTTTGGTGTTCCGTTTTATTGTTATTGTATTATCAACGTTAACGGAGAAAGGTGGCCAGCATCCACCAAGTGCAAAGGGTGTAGCGAAAAGCATAATTACCCTTTTTTCGCATGCATCGTTGTCTCCACACCATGGATTGTAATGGCCGAAACCCGTTCGAGCGGTCGTGCGTTTGCGCAGGCGGCAAATTTGCCTTCGACGATGTTTTATGACATTCCGAGGTACAGGCGGCTCGATGGCACCCCTTTGCCGAGGGAGCCAAAATAGAAGAGCAAATAATCGGAAGGTGTTCAGAGTTTTACCTAATATTTACAAAATATTACACCTACTTCGAGGCAGTAAGCAGCAATGGTTGCGGGAACTGTGTTTCGTACCGTTGGTGGAGGTAGTAGGTATCCGTTTTTGCATAAGGGAGGGACTTAATTCTTCTTTCAACAATTACTGCGAGCCAGAATGTTCAACTGTACGAATGTCTCCGTTGGCTTAAATGTCAGCACAACGGGTTAACGGGTTACAGGAAAACGATTGCTAGCAAAATGTACCGCAAAAAAGGGTTTTAGGCCGTTATTGTTTGTTTGTTTTGTGAAAAAGCTTAATAATTCATAACGGAGCGGGATTACTTGGCTTGTGCAGTGGGATGATTTCCCGTTTTCAATACGCTTTGGCATAAAATGTGCAGTTTTTCACCTGCCAGCATGCAGTAAAAGAGCAAGTTAAAAAACAGAAGCAATCGTCGACTCCCGGATGGTTCCTCCTTCATTTGTCTCTTTTCGGTCGAACAGTACAGAAATGGGAGCAATTTATTTGCGACCTGTAGGTAACTCACTACCCTTGAACAGCCTGTTCCATGGCCCTTTTGGTGTACCGTAACCTAAAGAAGGAAGCGTGTCGGGTTTGGAGATATTTACAAAGTGTCTCGGTTTGAGGTTTACCCTTTACAAACTGTAAATGAAAGGGTACATCGCATACCAATTACTGGACATCCCGCAATCGATGCTGGGTGTGGTATGTTTGTTTTTCTAAACCATGGCCATTTTTCAAAGGGTCAATGTGGGCCAATAAAATTGGTCATTGAGGTGATCGATCGGAGCAGGCAGTGCGAATGGTCCAAGGGTCATATAAAATTCAAGTGAAATGAGAATCTGCTTGGGAACGTTCGTAGCGAAATATGGACCATTTTGTACTGAGAGGTGAACATTTGCTTACGACATTGACTGCAATTGTGTTCTGAAACTACACCCAAAGTTTGTCTTCTACCTTTTTGTCTCTAAATATGTAAAATAGGTTCTTGCTTTGGTGCCTCACTATAACATCAGCCTCTATTGAAGAATTTATGTCTTTTGGCAATACATTTTTGATAGTAAAAACTTAAGATATTGCTTGACACATGTTCGACGCTGTACCCAAAGCATAAATATAAGTTATGGCCAATGCTATCATATTTGCTCTCAATATTTCCCAAAGCAGTGCAAAAAAGTAGAACTAGATCTGGGGCTAGGAGGCAAGGTCACTTTTTTACGATCAGAGTGTCGATCTGGGATATAAAAAGTTTAAAAAAATGAGTGCATAAGTCAATTGTAAAAATAGTCTTCCAACTACAGGTACGATATATACAGTTATGTGTTTCAAAAAATGGCTCACAGTGATGGTGTTTTTACAATGTTCGTATTTCGCCCTCATTGCAGTGGTATAATAACACATACCGCTATTGATATTGTTGCCATAAAAAAATGCCTGTAAATGATCTACAAAAAACCAAAACTCTGTCAAAAATGTAGATCCTGGTCCTGTTTGGACAAAAAATAGAACATTCCATCATAAAAAACGATTTTGCATGCCAATACCGCCAACTCAAGGACGTTCTAGGAAAAAGATGAGGGTATTGGAGGCACAGTTTTTAAAAAGCTTCCTCAAAATGTTTACCTACTGCTTGTTGGAGTGATTTTTTTATTGAGGATGATAAAAAATCGGCCTATTTTCCTTCAAATATAGAACTGGATCTAGATGTGTCTTTATCCAGTGTTTTGAATGTAAAATAATAAACCATGAAATGTGCTATATTTGGTTGGTTTATAGATTCAAAAAGTTGTATCAGTTGTATACGTTGAACGAGCTTCGATAATATATTCGGGTAGGTGACCTACTGGTAGCAGCAATGAAACCTGCAATGGCTGAATATGGGTCCATTTCTTGCTAGACCGTTCATCCTTAGCAAAAAATTAGATATATGTTTACATGAACGTATAAAATCAAATGTACAGCTATAAAAATAAGTTCTAAAAAGCAAAAAAAAAAAATGCCAAAAGTCCATTATTAACTCAAATTTTGAAATTCAAAGTACATATTATTAAAGTCGCATTGCGTCAAACATCAGTATCGAAACAATCGGACGCT
The DNA here is from genome assembly GCF_016920715.1 of Anopheles arabiensis. NCBI lineage: Eukaryota > Metazoa > Arthropoda > Insecta > Diptera > Culicidae > Anopheles > Anopheles arabiensis. The sequence continues at coordinate 3,474,457 of NC_053518.1, forward strand.
CGAGAAACGGTGTGGGAGTGTAATGAAGACGTCAAACCACACTCGAAACATGTGCAACAACATCAAAGGGTCGAACTGCCGCCAAGCGGAAAGGTTCATAAAAATTATCAATAACAAAGATGTTTCTGTGGTGAAGCATCATTGTGCCGCGGTGTGCGTGTGCGCTTGTTTCCTTTTAATGTGTGTCTGATATGTTTGTTTCGCGGGCTTTGTTCGATTTCTACAAACACCTTTTCATTCCATTCCATCGTTTGTTGTAGTGTTATGTATGTAGAACTTTTGTGGAACTACTTCTGCCAGTGTCATTGTCCGAATGCCAAATTTTGACATATACACAAAAGAATGTTTGAAAAGTTTTGTGTAGCCAAAAGAGAACATTTCACTGATCTGCTTCAATAGTATTGTAATGCTTTTTATGTGATAAACCATCCTGACATTTCCTCTTTTGTGGTGCATCCAACCTTTTTTAATATTTCCATTTATCATCTTCCACGATCACGGTTCTAGCGACGAAAAAGTGGGCCGTACGAAAGGAAAACAAATCTTTCAATTATCAGGTGGCGGCTTTCCGAGCTAAAACCATTATAATTTTCCATGACGGTGGTCACCGAGGGCAGCGTTCCCACCCAGAAACACATGCTCCGCTCTGCACCTTGTCAGGCCGGGATACAGCCGTACAGCCAAGGGCTCGTGATCCTCGCCCGATCTTATCAAAAGCCCACAACGATCGATCGATCGATGGAAAGGGAAGGAAGAAATGGAACTCCACATTTTCGTGTTGCCTTTTGCGAAACAGCTCGCCGGCCTGTTGTGTGGAATCGCAGGTCAGGGTGCGGTCCAACCTGCTGATAATCTATTGCGAGAAGGTGTCAATCGATCGTTAGCTGTGGCTTTGTTGCTGTGGCTCGTAAAGTCCGCAAAACGGTGCTCGGGGTCCACACGGACAGATCGTCCCTTGTATGAAGTTATTGATTTTTACGCTCGGGGCACATCACAGAGAGGGTACCGCCGAAAAAACAAAACGCAGCAAACACGGACACGAGGAACAAAAGAGAAAAGCGGTCCGCTTTGATGTTTTGCCGACCGAGAAACAATGCGTCCGGCGCTATCGGGATATGGGCGTGGGTGACAAGTTACCGGGTTGTGTTGCTTTATTTTGGAACTGTGTGTTCCTTCCCTTCTCCAACCTGGGCCTCAATGTCCAATAACCGAAGGGTCATACCTTTAATGGTTACTTAAAGCGACAGGTTGTTGGGTGGTATCGTTACTAATCACCGCACATGGGAACCGGATCGCCAAGGGGTGAGGGTTCACCTTATAGTGCGGATCGCGTCCTTTGGTCGAGCAATAGATAACAAGTGTGTGAACAGCTATTTTTATGTGGTTCATAGATTTCGGGATGCGATACAAGGGTGTGCATTAAGTTTGTTGTGTTGTGGAGCTAACAGATACTACGTCACCGATAAGAGATGTTTCTCATTGCAGGGATTTTAAGTTGATGAGTCATTCATATTGAAATTTGATTTCAATTTGGCATTGGTTTAGTTGATTTAAATCGAATACTTCCAGCAGCCTAGAAAAATTGCGTAAAAAACCGTCACCTTAGTATCAGGAATCGAATGACTGCGATAATATATTTATTGATCACACTATCAGCAGCGTTGGGACGTGTATCATTAAGTAATTGAGAATGCATCACAAATAATTCATTGGAATTGCTGATGAGTTCACCTGAACAGAAGCACAAACCTTCCGAGCTTCGAGTAGTAGGGCTGTGTAATCAAGTTGATGATGTCGTTCGCACACCTTCAAATCAACGCCCGCTGTCGTCACTGGCTGGTGTGCTTGAGTCAGTTGAGCGAGCGGAACTACAAATGCCTAACCAGCACCAGACTAGTCAACAATTCGCGGAATTTCCTCACCACTCGATCAAACTCAGACCCCGGGGGTGGTGTCGTTCTTCACTTCGTTTAAAGTGGCCTTAAATGTCGTTATCATTGTCACCCCATGGGTTGCGTGTGGCCTGGCTGGGCGGTGATGAGTGCGAGAATGTAAAAACAGAAACAACCGTCACTTATCCATTACATGGAACCGGTAGTTACGGTAACCGCGTGGAGGTTTGTGTGTGTGGTACGACGGCGGCAAACATCGGCATAGTTTCCCTTTGGTTGGTGGTATCTCTACATCAGCCGCATGGTTTGACAATGTTCCTGAGGATGGCAAAGGAGGAAGTGTGGGGCGAGGGGTCGATGCTACAAAAGACAGTTTGCCGCCATTCGACCACGACCGCGTGTCGTTGGAGTCAGCCATTTTGGGGAGGGTTTTGTGAACATGGGGACCTGATAACAGAGGGCACTGGATTTAGGAAGTCCCCCCAAAAGGGTGAGAGATAGCACAAGGGGGGATGATGTGGTCTGTTTTATCATAAACGGTTACGGTAGGCTAACAGAAACAGGCACCCTGTAAGCAGCCTGTATGTAAACGGGAGAAAATGTCCCGCCACAAGGAAATAGAGTTGCAAGCTGGAGTGTAAAGTCCACACCAGCCAGCGGCCAGAAGGCTTGGCAACCCTTGCGAGGCGTGTTTTGTCACCTTCTTTTCTGCGAAAAATGTACAGCGCGAAGTACAAACAGTGACATGCTCAAACAAACCAAGCCATAAGGCCATCAACGACAAGACACCAGACTCTCCTCGTGCATGTGTGACTCGAGGTGTAGTCGAAAATAATAACGCTCTTTCCTGTGCTGTGTTTGATGCTTGCCGCGCCAGACAACCCCGTACCGTATGGCTTCCAAAAACGGTATGCGCCTGGCAGGGTAGGGAAGGCGATAGCGCATGTGATTGCGCCGTTCGATGGCGGGGTTTTGTGCCGCGCTCCGGTATCTGCTATCTCCTACTGAATTTTGTAATTATCAATGCCATCAATCGCTCCATCGGGTTCGTGCGGCGTTGAAATCGTGTCAGAAAGGGCGCGGGAAAAAACGCAAAACGGTACAAATCAAGCCGTAGTGCGCAATGCATGGTGGTGAACCCTTTGCATTGGCAGGAGGGTACAGCGAGTACGGTAGTTGTTATCGGGAAGACATCGGTTTTCTGTTTAAAAGTTCCCATTTAGGGTTAGGGGAAGCTTTAAAGTAGGGAAACACTTGGTGATGGTGCTGATAAGGAGAGTTAAATGAAAGGTTAAGCAAAAACGAGCTGCTAATGTTGGGCAGATTGCAGCAGAACGTTTAGAATGTTGGGTTTAAATTTTCAGGTTCTAAATGCTATGAATAACTTCACAATTTGCAAGCACAACTTATATTGTGTTTCCAAACATCTATTTTCTCAATCTTTCTTATCACTATACGTCACGCGTGAGAGCAAATTGAGTAGATTTCCTAAGCACTTCGTGTGAAAGGGGAAATCCATTGCTGGAAGTCAATAAATTGAACACTTTATTTTCCAGACAAGCCACCAAATAGCTGTGTAGGGACTAATTCGGCTTCTGTTTTTTCAAAGCAACTGTGGGCAGATGCGCTGATAGTTTATCTCAAGGAAATGGAAAAGAGGTTCTTGTTGGGTCTCAGCAATTTTCCCAGCAGCAATCGGAGGGTTTTTTTTGTCTGTTCTCGCGATCCCCGCACAATGAGATGGTACAGCTGGTGACGATAATTACAGTAGCAGCAGAACGATGATAGGGAATATGTATTGCGTAGGTTCATCCAGCGAGTGGGACTGGCTGCGTAGCATGAAAGTGCGATATGAAGTACAGCAGCAGTAAAGATAAGCACGCCGATTCACTGCGGGGAATCTCGAGCATGTAATGGGTTAGGTCGTGGAAAACTATTGATTTTCCCAGCGTGTAGTTGTTGCTGAAGTGTGGCTTGAACTTTAAAGCAGGCAAAACTGGACTGGCAATATTAGTATGCGTGACGTTGTACTTCGGTTGCAGCCGAAACCGAAAGGAGAAGAAAAATGGTCCGAAAAATCGATGTGTGCGATGTGTGAAATCGGAGCCGTGCCTGTAACTGGAGGCTCCTTCCTGCGTGGTCCGGTAGCCGGTATCGGTTGCAAGTACCAGGAAAAGTACAGCGGGAAAGTGATGTTCTATTCCCACATGTACAGCATGTATACGCGGACAGTGTGTCTCCTTTTTCTTTGGTTGGTGATGCTGGCCGCACTTGTTCATCTTTCGGCAGTGGCGTTTTGGGCGTTTTTGGGTAGTGTGAACGGAAACGGTACGATTTGCTCTCGTACGACTGCACTATTCCGGGGCACTTGAAGGCATGAAAAGATTATAAATCGATTTGTTGATCCTCCTAGAGGGGTTTCGGAACAGCAGATTGTTCTGCAAATTGCTTTCTGTTTGAAAAATAGGTTTTAATAGGTTCTGCTGGCTTATAGTCTTCTTCGGAAATAATTGCATTATCTTAAATTTCAAACATATTTCATAAGCATTATTTTGATAATAAAATTCCATGACTTTTCTTCACACCGAAGAAAAAGGCAATGTCTCCAATTTTAGAAAAAAAGGACCTGCGAGAAAAAATAGAAAACTTTTAGAGTTTCACTGAATTTTCGAATACCGCCACGGTCCGTAAGATGAGGCGCACAAAGGGACATGCATTGTGCTACCCTGAAGCGCCGCTTTGCAATCCTCTCGTAGCATCGTTTTGTACCGTATTTGCAGCGGGATCGGATGAAAAATCGACCGGCAGTGTCGGTGCATGTTCGCATAAATCACTTGATGCAACATGATCGATCCGTACGTGGCACCCGGTTTGGTGTAAGAACATGCGGGTGTTTTTTTTTGTTACTGTTTGCACTAGACTTGCAAAGGAAAGAGAGAACCATCATCTCGCAATTCGTAGCACTGTAGCCTAGCGTTAGGTTCACTTTCCTTTTCGTCCTTTTTTACTCGTGTTCTAGACTCGCCTGCCAGACAACGAGGCAGGACCGCTGGCGCCAGTACGCTTCATTTGAATGTAGTAAAGTTCGGAGGGAATGTGATGTGTGCCGAGCACGCCGACACTTTACCATGTCCTGAACGATGATTAGGTGTGAAATTTTTCAGCCACTTGCCGGGTGTGGCCACCTTTTTGGTGTGGGTGTCCTCTCACCGGGATGCATGGCGGTTCAAGGGTGGCCTGACCGAACAATGCAATAAATGCACCAAAGTACGCTTACCGGCGTTCGGCAAGTGTTCGCAGTGTTCATTGGATTGTGCTTTGCCGGTGTAATTAATTGCAATCTGCACCACCGCCAAACATGGTCCTCCATGTTGTAGGGGCGTTCGGTTTGTTCAAAGAGGGCAAATAGGTCTGCACTCCCTTCCTCCCAGGCGTTTCCCAATTTCTAATGCTAACAAATCGAAATTAATTCAAACCGGGCCGTTGTTTGCGAACACCATTTATGGAGTCAAATGATGCCGTGAAGAGGAAAGGTGTGTGTGTGTGTTGGCGTGTTATTGGGACAATGCTAGCCAATTTCAGATTTACTGCATGCTCCGTGCGTCTATTGTCGCAACAGTGTATACTGCACCAGTTAGTCCGTTCCCTCCGTTGGCTGTCAATTTGATGAAGTGAGTTGTGGCCATATCCTATCGTTCGCAGTTGTGGTGGGAATGTGATTTTGAAGCCTAAAATGGGATAACTAATTACGGTGGTTCTGTGTCAAAGATGGTGTTTGGCTGGAAGTGATCGCGCAACGTGCAGTAAGGAGGGGCATGATGTGGTAAGCAGTGATTATTTTAGGCGAATGGTTTGAGATTGAAAACGGGAAATTAAATTAGTCGAACGTGCCTGTCGCTTTTGCGCTTGTTTGGATAAGGTGGAATGGGTTTCATTTTGATTGCTTGCTAATGATCTCAACTAGTCGGTGACACAGTACGGTGCAATTGCTATGACGTAAATGGAACTGAATATTAATGAATTTTAGACGAACATGTATAAAGTTAAAATACTAATAGAAGCTAAAGAGCAATTTCGAATCCTTGTAATATTATACCAATTGTTGACCAGGTTCATTACTGTTTTTTTTAAATATCAGGCTTAACTGTCTCATTTTCTTTTACCACACTGTAGGTAGAATATCCGTTAGGACACAACCCTTGAACTGTACGTCCATTATCGATAGACATGATTTAATTGATTGCTGCTCACTTCCTTTCGATTGACCCTCTAGAATTACGTACCGCAGTCTGGCTCATGGCTATGGCGGTATGATGTTGTCTATAACTTGCTTAAAGTCACGTCCACTTCTGTTCTAGCTGCGACAGCAGGGCATGCAGTTCGTGATATGTGGCTTCTAGAACGTGACTTGTCTATGACGACTAAATAGCATCATGGCAAATGTAGCGAAGCTTCCTGTAATCTACGGCATCGGTCGTGCGTACGTTTGGCGCAGAACTATTCCTATGTATGAACGATGTGGTATAAATTATAAGATTATTTGATCATAACTGGAAGAGGTTCTGACTAGTGTTGGAATGGGGAAAAGATTAATCGAATATTTTATAATTAGCAGTTTATAGCAGGTTCATAGCGCAGCTTATAGGAGGAGTGTTTTGTGCTGCGTATAAGTAATGGAGGGAAAGTAACATAATTTACAGGCATTTCATTGTGGTTACGTTCTCTGTTTACGTCAAATCTCTCACAACAGACGGCCAAAAATGAGCCACACATGAGGCTGTGTTTATCTTCGACCGGGAGATTCCGCTCTGAAACACCAAAAAGTCTGGTAAAAGTCAGGATCGGATCAAGCCTAAAGCGACTACAGAACGTGGGCGCAGCGTTGACTAAAAGCAAAACATAAACAATCACTCCAACCGGTGGAAACTCCCGGTGTCGTCTGAAAGGTAGCAAAACGCTCGGTTTGTCACGGTGAGCGCTCTCCTGATGCTTCTCCGTGTGTGGGACATGGTTCGTAACGATGCTGGGAAATACCATTACCATAATGATGAACGACAACAGTCAGTGTGGCAGCCGGAAGGCGTTATAGCTTCTCTTCGGTCAAGCAAAACGATCCAACTACCTTCCATTTGTTCGGTGCAGGATTTGCCACCCCAGACACGATCGGGTTGAAGTGGTCCGTCCCAAAACTGCAGATAGGCGGGCCGGGAGAGCACCCGGTTCCACTAATTCCGGCTCAGTTAACGCCTCACGTGGAAAGGATTTTGTACCTTTCTGTATTGCGCCTTTCGGTAATCCGATCGGTTCACCGGGTGAAAGTACCTCACACATTTCATGTGCGCGTACTGTTATGGTTGAAGCTTCGGTGTGTGAGGTTTTGTTTAAACAGATGCGACAGTTTGCTATTCTTGCAAAGGAATTTCCATCGTGGTTTGTTAGCAAAGGTTGACTTTCTTTCTGCGTTCGCCAAGACGATGCGTGTCCGTGTTGTTTGTAATGTCCTCCAAAAGCGCAGACTTGCTGGGGACGGCCATCACAACAACACACACACCGACCATTGATGGTTGCTAATAGGCTGCAGAAGTTGTTTGCGATAAGAAGAAAAACGATGATGGCGGAAAAGGTGACCAAATTAATCCATATACGACTACCTTATTCGGTTCGCACTGATAAGGCGCGTTTGTCGGCATGCGGAACATGAAACACGGTACCGCCCCGTTTCATCGAAGCCGCAATCTTTCGGGACCACCCGATCGGCCGGTGTGAACGATGATATCATTGAGCTGCGTGCTATTCATTACCGAAGGAAGCAACGAGAAACATTTGAGGTTGATAAGTTTTGCAATATTTTCCATTGCCCGAATGTTCTGACGATGAGAAATGAAGGTGTTAATGACGATAAAGTGAACGGTCGTGAACGTATTCCCACTAATTAGGACCTACATATTTAAACAACATACTTTTCTAAAGTAAGTACTCTCTTTGGGTCGTTAATCGAGCTCAAAAGGCCTCACGATAGTATCGTAATCAGAAGCACCGACTGGATTCCCGTGACCGAGAATGAATAAAAGGATACGATCCTGCCGAAAATGGTCGGTTCCAACGAGCTTGTGGGTGGGTCGTAAATCGACTCCCAGGCTCACAAATGGCCGTACGCTGGGTCGGATATATAACAGCCAGATTTTTTTTACTGTGCACGGACGAACATAAAGTGAACCTGTATGCTCGAAATAGAAGCAGCAGCAGCAGCCGAAGAAGCCTTCAGAGGAAGCAGCATCAGTTTGCTCTCGTCGTTGTCGTTGTCCTCGCTAGAGCCAACGTTTGGTCGTGCGAGTTTTTATAGCTTTATTAATTAATGGCCAGGGAGCAAGGGAATGTCATCGTTGGGGAGGCTGGCTGGTATGGCTCTGTGCAAGTGCGATGTGCGGGTGAGCGTGACGGCCGGCCACGAGAGGGATACTAATTATGTTGACAAAAACCGACGACCCAGCGTTCCTTCGGGGCAACGAAGCGAGTGCCAGTATGTAGAGGTTTTGTGCCATTTTATGGTGATTGCAATTGCAGCATTGACGTGCGTAGGTGCAGGAAAGGGCAAACGGAAGAGGGGCGAAATTGAGCGGCAAAATGGGAAGCAATTGAGAAAAAGGGAATTCAATAAAGCCTCACATCCTTGCGAGTGGTGTGTGTGCGTGTGTGAGACAGTGGAGAGATAAAACATAACATGAGCGGTACGGAAAGGCAAACAATTGGCAATGTTACTGTCAACAAGCGGAGAAACAATGCCCCGGGAGATGGCGTGTGCAAGGACAATCAAATTGGATGGATGGTATAGAAGGTAGGAAAAGGGAAGGGAAGGAGGCAGGAGTAAAAAATGGAATGGAACGGAAGGCAAACATCGGCAGCACCAGCAGCAGCATAGTCGGCAGCAGCAGAAGCACGCAGGAGCAGTACCACCGAGCTCCGAACTGGTCGTGCAAACGTTATCCCTGCGCACGGGATGAAGGGAGAACGAGCATGGTGCACACCAACCCAGCCGAAGGGTGGAAGGGTGGAAAAACACCCCTGTTACTAGCTCTAGCAGTGCCTAGCGTAGATGCAAGGATAGGAAAACAGGGCTCACTTTTACTGCAGCGCGATAAAACGAGAGCACAAGCCCTTGCACGGTGAATGTCTCGCTTGCGCAAACGGCAAAACATGGCCGGCCGTAGAGATGCGCACGCTCGCACCGCAGCCAATCCGGATTGAAGCTCCGCTTGAGTGCGGTCGAAGTAGGCGGGTGTTGTACTTCACCAGAGCAAAGGTGCGAAAGAGATGGAGCGAAGGGTTGTTCTACTGGCAACGGTTTGCACAAGCGAGAAGCAATCCATTTCTCTCAAATTTGGAATCCGCTCGCCCGCTCGCTCTCTTTCTCTCTCTCTATCTCTTTGGTTCGACGCACACGGGCCAGGGGTGGCTTTCTGGGAAGTTTCGTTCATGTGGATGTTTAGTAGCAATTCATTTTGCACCGAAAACTTGTTGTCTAAACATCTAGCTCCACGAGGCAGGGTGTTTTTGTTGTTGTTGTTGTGTTCTCTCCACACGCGTTCCACTGCTCGTGTATGTGTGGGTGTGTGCGTGTGTATGGAAGCTCCTGACATGACATTCTACCTGCTCCCGGACAGGCCTACCGTGTGTGTGTGCGCATTATGTGTGTATGTGTTTATGTGAGGGAGTAAATAGAGAAGAAGAGCCGAATGCGAAGGAGAGATAGAGAGGACCAAAAAAGGATCAGGATCAGGAGAGGAAGGATAATAGCAGCAGACAGGACCTGCCCGTGTCAAAAGGATAACCACCGTACGGTTGCCAGATCGGTAGTTCAGTTAAGCGATAGCAGCGGAACAGTGAACACACAGCGCTTCCGTGCTCCGAAGCAAACAGTGCACCCGCTTCTTGATCAAAGCACTTTGTGTGAGTGTTCGGTGTAGCATTACAAAGACAGTTTCGTGTTGTGACACAAGTGCGACATTGCAGTGAAGTCAGTGAAGACACAAACATTGAGCAACACAGTGCAGCGGGAAGAGCGATTGAAGCGATAGAAGAAAGACTCAACAAACAATCACGCTGAATGCGACAGTGCGCAGTACTACTGCAGTGACGAGTTGAAGAAGCAGCGGTTTGTTTTACCAGCGACCACTAGCGCACACAGCCGTGTCCACCGTCGTGTAAAATGTCTGTAAAATCGGTCCCATCATCAGCAGCATCGTCAGCGTCGTCTTCGTTGTCGTCGTGCAGTGAGATAAGCATCGAGGAGCTGCACGCCCGTTCATCACCAGGTACGTTTGCGTGTGAATGGGAATTTGGAGTTTTCCTTTTTAGTGGTGAAATGATTTGAAAATTGAACGGAATTAATCGTAAATCACTTCCCGCACACAACCGCGATGGTAAACAATCCGGTTTGTGATTTGAACTGCCCTTGGTGTCGGGTTCACTAGTAGCAAGTGATAAGAAGGCCTGCAAAGCGCGGTGCACAGCAGAACGGTTTTGTTAATGGTTTTGGTTTGGATTTTCTCTTCTTCTCTCGTTAGATTTTTCTGCCGAATTCACACTCGCCAACATTAAGCAGGAGCCGCGTGCCGGAACAGTGTCCCCGATACTGACACCACCACACACACCCACCGAGGACAGTATTGGTGGGCTGAACGGTTCGCAAACGATCATCAGAACGACACCACCACCACACCATCACCAGCATCAGCATCATCATCATCATCATCACCCGTCGGCCCAGCACTCGACACCGCCGCGACACATTCCACTGAACCACTATCATCCGTATCAGTACGAGATGGAGCGTTCGCGGACAGTCACCATGCGTCAACAACAGCAGCAGCAACAGCAACAACAGCAGTTTCTTCAACAGCAGCATCCAGCCGGTCAAGATCTGGTGGGAGCGTTCGTGCCACAGCAAGCCCCGCAGACAATCGTGACCGCCCCCTCCACAAACCCGATCGAGGCCGCATTCCTGTACCAGCAACAACAGCAGCAGCAGCAACAGCAACAGCAACAACAGCAGCATCAGCAACAGCAGCGTCTCTGGCAGCAACATCTCCAGCAAACCGGTTATCATCCAGCGGCGGCAGCAGCGGCCGCCGCAGCCGCCGCAACCCTGCCCGGTGCCTATGCCCATCCGCACGCCGCCCTCATGCAGCACTGGATTCGCAATGCCGCCCTGTACCAGCAGCGCTTGCATCCGCATGCCCACGCCCACCCGCACGCACCGGCCGTCGGACACCATGGGCACCATCCCTACCCGATGCTGGCCGGTGGTCGTCCCGGCTTGAAGCTGCCCGGGCACCACCACGGTGGACCGGGAAGTGGAGGTGGCAGCTCACGCCCGAAGAAACAGTTCATCTGCAAGTACTGCAACCGACAGTTCACCAAGTCGTACAATCTGCTGATCCACGAGCGCACGCACACGGACGAGCGGCCGTACTCGTGCGACATCTGCGGCAAGGCGTTCCGGCGCCAGGACCATCTGCGCGACCATCGGTACATCCACTCGAAGGAGAAACCCTTCAAGTGTTCGGATTGCGGTAAAGGCTTCTGCCAATCGCGTACCCTTGCCGTGCACAAGGTGACCCATCTGGAGGAGGCGCCGCACAAGTGCACGATCTGCAACCGCACGTTCAACCAGCGGGCGAACCTGAAGACGCACATGCAAAGCCACAGCCAACCGCAGGGCTCGGCAGGTCTTCCACTGGGCGGATCGATCGAACCGGTACTGAATGGGCCTGCGCTCGATCTGTCCCAGAAGTCGTCCTCTTCGTCAGCCGAGGAGAAGGACATCATCGTGGACGAAGACTTTGACGACGAGGAAGAAGAGCTGGAAGAGGAGGAAGAGGTGGAGGAGGGTGAGATGGAGGGCGAAGAGGAGGAACAGCTCGACCTGGAAGGTGATGGCGATGGAATGGGGGTGGATGTGCGGCAGATGCTGCTGCTGGAGCATGCCAACAGTGCTGCAGCGAATTTGCATACACCCAGGCGCAACGCAACGACTTCGGCCACTGCGACGAGTGCACCGGCCGGTCCAACAACGGTGACCCCAAAGCGATCGCTCGGCTTCTCCATCGACGAGATCATGCAGCGATAGAGCGATGGGGGGGAGGGAAAGCATAAAGAGGCTAACCAGAGGGAGAGAGAAAGAGGGAGAGAGGTGTTGATGTTCCTTACCGTCGTAGTCCGCGTGCGCAAAGCTTAGGTTATGTTTAGGGTTTTATTAGAGGTCGCCAACAGAGAAAAGCTGATACCGAGAAACGGTCCGAGGTTTTGTGTTGCAGGATATTAACGCATACCATAGCCATACAGAGTTAAGCCAAACGTAATCCCAGCACCAAGAGCACACGTAAAGGTGTGCCGAAGAAAAGGCACAGATAATTGGGCTCGAAAGTACACACAAGGAAAGAGGGAACGGATGAACCATGTACATACAACCAAAGAGAGACGGGAAAGAAGATGATGATGATGATCGATAGGGAAAGGGCGATGACGATCACCAGCACACAGATAGCAAGAGAGCAAACGAGTGAGCGAGAGCGCATAGGACGAGCTTGAAGGGATCTTTCGAATCCATTCCAATTCAATTCCAATTCCCAGGGTGTATGCAACAGTTAGAGCAATTTAACAGGTTTTAGCAGCACAGGCAAGCCGGAATGGGGAAAAGGGAAGGTATCTATTATTTTACAATCGATACCACACACACAAAACACATTGTATGTGTGCCCGTTGTACGGTGCAGCGGTTTTTTTGCGTTTTCCCCATTTTGCCGGCAATCTGGGACAATGTTTACAAAGACTGATATTTGTTTTTATTACTTACTAATTATTGCTGAGACGCAAGGAGGCTCGTTCGAGAAGAGGGCAGGCAGGCAGCAGAGCAATAATAGTATGCCAGGGATAGTGTGTCTCACCCGCTGTACCCGCTGTATCCCTTTGGGCAGAGTAATTGATAGGAGGGGTGCAGGTACCAAAGTGTTGAGACCCGTTGCCGATGGGTCGCCCCGGGATCGATAGTATCGCCCGGGCGCGGCGTGAAGGAAGCGTTAGGCCAAAGCCAAAAACAATCGATTAGGGTATAATGCAGCGGACACGCACGCCGTTGCGTCGTACACGTCGTACACAAGTATTCTTTTTTACTGATCTCATACAGAGCAGGGGTGTATTCTCGAGGGGATTGTCGCGTTGACAAGGTGTCGTGCATGACAACGCTAGACAGATAGCCAGGAGAACGATAACTAATGTCCCTCAAGATGGGGCATGGCAGGCACATAGGCAGCAATGTGAAAGGATTATTCTGTATATAGTTAGCACAATTCAATGTATATTATGTTACTATTCTGTAGATCTGTAAGCATTACCAGTAGAGCACGATGTAGGTGTGTAAGATACGTAAATTATTACTGAGACCGATCCAAATAATAAATAGAAAACCTTAGCGATAATGTTACAATATTTCGCAAACTATATAATCCACTGTGTTGTTCATTTACTGTCTTTGGGAGAAAGGGGAAAAGGGTCTATTGAGACGGATTACTGGATTTGCAGATCCTAAGATCTTTTAAGCTTTATGAAAGTTGTAAAGTTACTCAAATTATATTGCTCACAAAGAGCCCAGGGGTCACGAATTATCACTCCAATATTTGTGAGATCTCAACTGAATTGAACTAAAAATAGTATCTCACGAATCTCAAGGTTTTAGTACCTTAAATTAATGATTATACTGATGATGTTAAATGTATCTAAAATCCACCAGATGTCGGAACAGGACCACAACATATGTTGAGCAGCTTTTGCGCACAGCATCTCAATTTCGTGGTTTACGTAACATAAGGAAAGCTTCCATTTAAGGGAGCTTTGGCTGACAATCGAAAGTTCAATGTCCTGGTGTGTGTGCTGTCAAATGTGTCATCAAGAGCGATAAAAACCTTGCAACAATCATCAACAAACCATGAATCCGGTATGATAAAAGCATTGGATGCAACAGCATGAAATGGCACGGACAGCATGGTAGGTTGTGTAAATAATGCAATTGATGGCTGACTTGCATCTCCATCTCCGGTTGCCTCATTGTTTGACAGAAAGTGGTGCGAGAGCGTTAATTACTGCACCCGGGCAAATAGTAGCACCCGGCTGGGTGCCTCGTTTGCAGAGTTGGCACGGAGGTCGGCCTCCACATGTTGATTATGGAAGCAAAAACTGTAACGACCTCGTCGAGGCCAGTTTGTTATGGCATTTGGTGCTCGTCGGCGCTGCGGCCTGTGTTGTGTAGTGTGGTAATTCTGCTACAGAATCGCGAGCACGGCGAATGGTGTCGACAGGGCTGATAACAGGGCCCGATGGGCCGACGATGAGCTGCGGCACACCGTTCAAGGGTTGATACAACGAAGAGGCGAGCACGGTGGCATAAAATTGTTGACAGAACCTCGACGGACAGTAGCCGATCTAGCAGGCTTAGGCGCTGCCGGTGCCATCGGTCTCGTACAAGCGAGCAAAGCGGCGAGGAAGCGTCTGGTGGGCAGTGTGACGGGGCACTGCGAATGCGCACGCGGAAGTGATAACCCCTCAAGAACGGTTTCCTTCTACTGCTTCTTTTTGGCAGAGGATGACTGAGAGCGCGCTGGCTTTTAGTTTGTGAGTGCGGTGAAGTGTGATAGTGCTGGCGTTGCGGCAACCAGCGGCCCGAAATGCGCGATCTCGAGGATGACGCTTTGAGTGTTGAAGCGTGTTTCTATTGCGCCGCTTTTAGAGGTTTGCCTTTTTGTGTTGTTCAAGTTGCATCCTCATATCAGCTTGATTGCGCTGACCCCTTGCAATCACTATCAGACACTGGAAGAAGCGGTGATGATGATGACGATGTTGATGATGATGTCGGTGATGATGATGCTACCAGCATCGAGTGGTTTCATACTTCATTCAAATCAACACTGATTGCGGATGTGTAGCTGTTTTGTCTTCAGTAGCATTAATTATTCGATTTCAATTGGAATCAATTGCTAAATGATGCAAGAAACATACAGCGAGTATTAGCAAACTAATCAAACATTGATTCCCAGCTTCTTTGGGTCGCATTCTTAACGTCTTTTTTTGTTTCTGCCCTACTAACACTCGTACTGTTCTTTCATTGTACCGGGCTACCTGCGACAAATGGGCATCGATGGGTTTTAAAGTTTTAATTACACGTTCCAATCCAGATGATTAGCTCGAGCTGCGCTGACAGTCGCCGTTCATCATCTGTTGGTTTTTTTTTCAAAAGGTAGTGCGGCCCGAGAATTAGGGGCTGTGTTTTCATGGTCATAAAAAAGCCCTCAATACTTCATATCAGGGGGAACCCCGGACCAAATTGTAGGTGCCTATTACGCTGCGTGACAGAAACCCCGGGTGAATCCGGTTGGCATGTATTGATTTTAATAATTTCCCATCGAAATCCGGTCCCGATCGCTCGGCCCACCGATTGGCAGCAACGGAAGTGAGATTGGAACGGAAAACAGTGATTCGCCTCGAAATCAGGTAGTTTCGAGGTAGGTCCGTTCCGGAGCGGCCGTGCGGAAACCTATAATTTTGGGTTGCGACTACCAGGGGAGCTAAGATATGATTGCAATTATTTCGATCGACAACCTATCCCCGTGAAGGGTAAAAGGGTCGATCGCGAGACCTGGAAGGGATTTTTGTATCTTCTAGCGAAGCAGACGTTAGAGATGCTTCCGGATAGGTAGGATGTGTAGTTTCGCGAACTACGACGACGCATATGAACGCTGTGGCAAGCACCTGCTAATCGTTCCTCCGCAGCACTAGGTTGAGCTGCAGTGTGTGTGTGTGATTTATTTTCGCCTCCCAAAGCACATTCCAGACCCATCACGGTTCGGGCACTTCAATTTCAATCACATTAATCACAATTGAGCAGTGCGATTTGGGTGTAGCATTTTGCGAGATCCGTTCCGCATACGATCGAGCTGGGCCTGATTGATTTCCCAGAAATTGCAGCATATGCATCAAACCGCGCAAGTCTCAAGCGAAAACGGATCGAATTAAAGAGCCGGGGATTGAAATGCTTCAATCTTTGGTTTCGGTACCGATTCCCGTTCTGATGCTAGACGCTATCAATCAAGCTCAAGACAGGAAGGAAGGCAGGAAGGAAGGAAGGATGTAAACCGTTTTGGATACAGGTGGAATGGTGGACCCCAACATCCCAAAGCCCAGTTTGGGTAACGTTCACGAAAATGTATGCATTTTTGGGAGGCCGGAACCGAGGATCGAGGTTGATCGCTCCGGTTGGAGAGCTCTAAATTCTAGCTAATTAAATTTATTATCCTCTTTTCGGGCGGCATCCACAAGCCCCAGATCACACCGGGCCAGCTTTCTGGCCAGTTTGTACGGTCGTGTGTGCACGTGTTTTGGGGCGAGCAGTTTTGCAAATAGCAATCTTTCACCGAACGGGAATTTCTTTCTGACATGATAACTATGATTCACATGTCTCGATGCAGGTTAGGTTTAGCTTACCCCTCTGTACTGCTCGCTCCAAAGAACCGTATCTGCCAATTAATGATAATTTGAAAGCGAGCATCCAGTGATCGGCAGTGATTATGCGATGCGAAAATTGCTCACAGGTTTTCATGGTCGAGAGTGTTTAACATTGTTTGGGGAGAGAAGAGTTCATTCAGTTTTGGCTTTGGATTCACAGTGGTGTGCTTTATGGGGATATTGGGTCGTAAATTTGGGAGTCAGTATAAGATGAAACTAAATTCACTCAAAGAAGAGTTTGCATGCAAATTGATCGTGCCAATGTAGGATAATTTCAAAGGTTAATGATTTAATTCAGCCCAAAATTTCGTACCGCTCCTTGCACCATTCAATTGCAGCTCACAATTTGAGATTCGGTTTCATTAGCAAACCTCGATCGCTGCTCCAAGGAGTATCACATTCGGAAAAAGAAGGGATTAAAACAGAATCAACGCACCACAGATCACTCTCGATCGCATCACAAAGCGATTTGTTACGTCTCCAGTCCGTCTTGATCATCGGCATCGGTGGGCATTATCCTGTCAGGTGTGATCGAGCCTGTGGAACGCTCTCAGGAAATCGTGAGATTACACACGAAATAAAAGCAACCTGAAGCAAAGGCGGGGAATCCCCCCCACCAGTTGAGTGTGCAGAAAATTAGACTCCGATTTGCTTGAACGTAAGGTAGACAAGGGGCAAGTTTATTACACCCAATCGAGCCACAATCGAGCTGCGGATACACTCTCGCTCGGACAGTTTGGCAATTTGCCTTAATTACGCGATTAGTAACGGTGGGAAAGTTGGTGGGCCTGGTTTTGTGTGTCCAGCAGAATTCACCAGAAATCCTTCCAAATCCTCCGTTCTGATACATTTCCTTCTTTCTGTGCCCCATAAATTCACCCTCCTTTGACGCGGGATGGGGTTTCTGTGAAAGTTTTCGATTCGCAACGCAACGCGTTTTGGCGTGTTTATTGGGCGGAAATTCCTAGGAAGTGGTTTCTGGGCGAGTTTTAATTAACTTTTCTGACGTAGAGAAAACCCTTTTCTCCAACTGTCAGACGTGAGGTTAGCTATGTTGCATCGATCCTCGCAAGGAAACACAGATGGAAATGCGCCGATGGCCCGTGCTGAAAAGAGTGGTCAGTTAGTTAAGTGTGTGTGTTGTTTTTGCTAATCTATTGCACTAAAAGTAGCACAAAATCTACATGGTGTATTTTTTGTGTTTAGGTTTGGATGGGCATCAGAGTTGAATTATCTATTTTCTGTTTATGTGGAAGCAATGCAAACGGAAACTAGGGCGTGCCGATCGCGAGTGGAATGCGGATGGCGGCGAGTTGGTACGGGAGAACATGGGCTAGTTTGATAAAGGATGATCAGCAGCAGAAGTTTAATGAATTATGATTTGGCAGACACAGTGGGACGGACCACGGGTCGTTGCCGGCGTCAGAAAGCCTCGAGCGATTTGATTAGTTTTAATTATGGGGTTTTGCGGATAGGCAAAGAATTTACGATTGGTGCGAAGGTAGTCCGTTTTTTTGGAGAACAAAGTGGTGAAAAAAAGGTTCAAAGTGTATTTGAAACTAGAAATAGTGTTGATTTTATATAAAACTTTGGATTTCTTTACTTAAAGAGCGTCCAGCTGTCCAGTCCAATCACCCTCTACAAGTAGTTTCATTCAATCTCACACTCCCAAATGGACGGCATCAGTCAATCAGATCCGTGCCGCATTCCTGCAAGCCTGTCCGCCATGTAATCGTATGTAGGGGGAGAGAGGAGAGGGCCGTACCGTGAACCGTGGAAGCAAAACATTCCCACCGAAAATCCAATAACATTATCCCGACGCGCACTTAACCCAAAAGCATGCAGGCACGACGGTGTAAAGGCATTTTTGCGGTCACCTTTCATCGGCACACGGTGGACCACGGAGCCTAACGCCCAACGTCGAGCAAAAAGCATAAATTCCCACGCCCGTGTTTTTTTTCGTAGGGACAGTGGAGAACGGACCAAACGAAGGGGCCTAGCCAATGAATATGATTTCCATATTGGACGTCCCGGCGTCCTGTGTGTGTGTGTGTGTGGACTCCCAGAGTAGCGAAGAAGTCAATCAGAGTTGAGCATCGCGCAACGTATCATTATCGAGGCGCAGTCGTACACAAAGATAAAAACAAAGCCTCCGGTGCCTTTCCCGGTTGGCTGGGCAACCACAACTCCCTCCTCCCTGCAAAACTGGAGCCCGCAGGTTTCGGAGCTTCGGCCGGTGCAGCTTCTGCATGATTACGCCCCGAACTCCGGTCCGCGCAAGCGCTTGCTATGTTAAGGAATTCGACCTCTGCCGTCCTCGCGGACGAGCCGGGCGAGGTTGCGCTCGCGGACTCGCCGGCCAATAATGCGGCCGACAAATCGGGACGGAGGGTACTGTGCGATGAAAAATGACCATTCCCGAAGATCCCGAGATTTCCTGCCCAAGCAGATCGGAGCAGGAGGGAGAAGGGAACACAAAAAAGAGTAAAACACGTCGACTATATGGGAAAACATGGGAAGATGCATGATTTCTAACTCCGCTGCTCCGAAACAAAATCCAACCCACACCTTGAATCAAGCGGATCTTCCCTCCATTTGTGTGTGTGTGAGAGAGGTTTTGTTTTTGATAATTTCCGAATTCTAAAAATGACCCAAAAAATTAACACTAATTAAAGGTTACGGGGCATATAGTGGTTGAGCAGGCGGCGAGAGCCGTGTGGTTCGTGGTAGAAGCAAGGCACAACC
This sequence comes from Anopheles arabiensis, assembly GCF_016920715.1. NCBI lineage: Eukaryota > Metazoa > Arthropoda > Insecta > Diptera > Culicidae > Anopheles > Anopheles arabiensis. The sequence continues at coordinate 3,493,646 of NC_053518.1, forward strand.
CACGTACGCCCATTACGAATTCCTGATCGCCGGTTCGGTGCGGGAGGATCATCAAGTCAAGCATTCGGTCTCCGGACTGGGTTCGGATCGTTTCCCGTGGCTGCTGCTGCTGCTGTTGCTTTCAAGATTATGCGCTCCTGTGTGTGTGTGCGAGAGAAGTCGGCGCAGAAGGGGGCTGTCTAGATCGCTGCTTGATCGAATATTTGCCAGCGTGCAGTGCATTGCATAGTGGCTGCTTTTCCTTCAGTACGGTTGTACTGGATAGCATTATCATCATCATCATCATCATCGGTGATGGTCGACGGTGTCTGGCTCGGTTCGTCCTTGCTGGCGGTAAATGGTGGAACGCTCTAAACGTGTTTATTATATTAATTCGCTTTATTGAAAATAATTCTTTCGGGGTAAATTATCTTCCTTGCATTGTTTACGTTCCTTGGTTGGGGTATTGGTTGGTAAAAGTAGCATGAGATTGTTTTGTGTGGGATGTAAAGGCTGTAAAGACGCGACGAGTAAGATCTAACCTTAAATATTTCGACTATAACATTGTGCTTGACTGAGCTTTGGTAATTTGGTTTAGTGACGTCTGAACTCAGCTTTGGGCATCTTCGCAGCTTCTAGGCAAGTTCACAGATGCGTCCACCAGGGCTAGAATTCAGGGCTAGAATCGATATATTCACCGTTTGGCGCCAGCGGGTTAATTTCTTTTCGACCGACATCGCAACCAAAACTCTTCACCGCCCAGAGAACTCACGGTACGGTATGGCCAAGGGCCGGACCTAAACGCTTCTTAACTGCTACAATCCGCCTTCAAATGATCGCATCGTTAGATCGTTCCATGGGCAAGAGTCGTTAAATTCGGTGCTGTGAAACGATGTGTTTTCCTAAATACCATCATCACCGAACGTACACGGTGGGTATCATTCCCAGCTACCCCGTGTGCGGACAGGGAAAATCTTGCGAATGAAATTAAATGAAGAAGATGAACTGGGAAACGGTTCCACCGAGGGTTCGAAGTGGCTTAGAAAGACCGTAGCAGCTACCAAGCGACGAGGGTTTCTAATGAGCAATTAATTACAGCTTATGAGTGGTGATTTGATCTTAATTTCTCCCCGGCCAGCCTCTTCCATGTAGAGCGTGATCGCTGAGATTTCTGTGAACGACGCAGCCGAAAATTAGCTCCATGTAGCTATTTCATAGGGAATGGAATGGCTCTACGGGGAAACGGTCGGACGATCGCTCGGTAATCGCATTACCAATTTTGATATTTTTGATGCGTCTTCGTCTTTTATTTTTGTTGGCTTGCCTTCGCTTAACTCCTGACGATTAAGAGCTCTGTGGTGCCAGGATACGAACCTTGGTTTGCACTCTCTCGCTCGCAGATCCTTCCAGGCAAGAGCGCTACTGTGAGCGGTGCTTGGGGGCTGCATGTTGAGATGAATTTATTGACGGACAGATCCATCTCGATCAATCCGTCATGTCGATGAAGATCAACACCGGAGGGATCACGTCTTGGAAGTGTCGGCGGGCAGCACAGTAAATCAAATCCCGTCCGAAGCAAAAGCGTTTCTGCACAAACACGGTGTCCTGATGTAGCTGATGGGAACCGTTTCGTGTCAGCGGCGCCTAATGAATTCATCAATCGGGACCCGGGCGGTCGCTCCAATTGGCAACAAAATGATGTCGCTCGAGGGAAGGATTCGCCCTTGCGTTTTTTCCGCCTAAAAGTGAGCGAACAAACTGTAGCACACCGACCGTGTTTGGGGTTAGTCCGCTCTAGCTGTAGGGAAGGTGAGTTGCACATTCAGCAGGTTCGAGATCCGATGATTTGATAAACTACCGATGATTTGAAATTCGTAATAAAATCACTTCCCGGGTCGAATTAAATACCTTCGCCCCAGCACCAGAAGGGGAACAACCGGGTTCGGGTTTTAATGAGCTACTACCATAAAATTGATTCCCTCCTGTCCCGGGAGGGCCGGGTTTGGCCCGTTTGCTCTATTTTATGGCGTTATGCTGCCGCCGCTGCTGCTGCTGCTGCTGGTGCTTATGAGGGCTTCATTTCCTTCCCCTAATTTCACTCAATTTGTTGTCGATCATGTCCATGTGCTGGGCGCGTTTTGGTTCGCGTTTTTGGTGGCTGGGAGCTTTTCAATTAATCAGAGCGCTTTCGGCACGAATGTTTCGCGTGTGGTTAATTTAGATGCTGTTCTTTTATGATTTACTTCCTGCGCGGTGGGCTGATTGATTGGATCATATGCCCGCGAGCTGCGTGCGGGGCAATAGGAGAAGTGTTGTAAATTATGCTAATGTAGTGTTGAACAAGATTGTTCGTAGATGTTGCTGTGCGCTTGTTTGTATGGTTTTAAAGAATTAATTAGCTTTTGTTTTGATGTTGAGCGCAAATTAAGAGTTAAACATTCCACTCTGGAAGGAAATGGTTGCTTAAATACCAAAAATGTAGCTAAAACAGAACCGATCTGTCGTGTCCTGGATCATCTCATAAAGTATATCAGTAATTGGTAATGGTTGAATAAGAAAATGTGATGTGTCATAGGAATAAATGGTTTGCGTGTGTGTTGCTCATAGAAACATTTAACACCTTTACTGTGGTGGACCACCCGCTAGGAAGTGCTGACGCCGAACACCTAGCCATCAGCTCGGTACTAATAAGAGGGATCGAGAGACACAGTGTCCGGCGCATGGAAACGCCCGCTACGAAAGAGTTACATTCATGGTGGTCATGCCCATAATTAAAGCTCATTTTCCTGCACAAACCCATTGGCACTATCGTCACCACCTTGGGCAACCAACGGCGTCGTCGTCATCGTCATCATCATGATGGTTGTAGTCGTTCCATCGGTGTGATGTTTCCAGCACCGAGCGGCGGAATGGATGTCGGAGTTTCAGCTTGTCATTATGAGTGTTAAATAGCAGTTTTATTATAACAATTATCGCCCCTAATGGTTTGGCGTTGTCACGCGATCGCCGGTGTTCTAGGCGGCTTTGGGCGTTGGGGTAATGGCACTCGTGTCCAGTGGAAGAAAACCAAAAACAAGAGAAAATCATTTCAAATTGTAGCCACGTGCCAGCAAGATGTATCGTGGCTTGTGAGCTAGGCTTGTCAACTTAAGGATCTGATTTAGCTGGCCCGTTCGTAGTGTGCATGTCAAATGTCACACGAGCGGTAAGCCGGCTAGCGATTAATTATTGCCGGAGAAGTTGGCAAGCTTCGCCGTGTTGGCAGATCGGTTTGGGCAGTAAACGATGGTGATCACGCAAACGGCTTGAGGATATTGGCAGCAGATTGTATGTGTGTGTGTGTACTTTGTGCGAGTAACCCGAGGGCGTTGGTAGGCTGTCAGATTTTTGCGCGTGTACCACCGTTGCGGGTGAAAATGCTCCCGAACAAAACGGGTTACCATGGTGGATTGCCACTGATGGCGCTTTAATTGTGGGAGAATTGCCAGTGGCCATCTCTCGTCGAAGGTAAAAAGGGGCTCCCTCCGAACAATCTTAATAAGAGCAGGTTCGAGGGAAACCATCATCAAAATAAACTCTTTTCATTTCACTGCCAGTGGAAAGCTTGCTGCTTATCAACGGGCAGATGAAACACTCTTTACCGACATTTTTCCGTGAAAAGTGGATAGGCGTAACATGTACGATCTCCCACGGTGCAAAGGCAAATAAAACGGAACGATCATATTTGCGCTGATGATACGCTGGAATTGGGTTGTCGTCGAGCGGTTGAAAGTTACTTCGAAAGTCGTAAGCCGCCGTGTCGGTGAGTAAATGTTGGGGTCGTAAAACAATCTGTTAACATTTGTCATCACCTTCAGTACGGCAGGGCATACAAGCGAGCATGTCACCGCGGTGGTTCCGGGAAATCAGTAGCTGTGGAAAGAGAGAAGGTGCTATTTTAGAAGCCGAATTAGACGCACCGCTTGCGGGAATTAAATCATCGCAACACGGGCGGGATCGAGTTCCCTTTTAACGAAATGGGGTTTCGTTCTGTTGAGGTCAGAATACGATGTTTACCAATTGCCGCTCGGGTTTTGGTTGCAAAGGTGTGTTGGGAAGGTGTTGTTTCTATGTTTAACTTTGGTTCGGCTGCACCCGGCTGCACTGCGTTGTTGTGCGTTTTAAAAGAGGGCGCAATTTTGTGAAACATTCCGTTCGATTGTCCGGCGGTGGCGAAGGGTGTTCTATAGCGATTAGGTTTTACATCTGTCGAACAAAATGACGGGCTTGCGCTTTTAGCTGGTGTAACTTTTGTTAAACGAAAATATATCGTTTGTAAGCTTGAGCATGGACAGCCTGGACAGCCGGTTTGTGATAGGGAGCACAACCTTTCCTTTCCTTTTTTGAGTGCCGTCGAAAACAATTCACATTTCTAATCGATACCGAGCCAGAGCCCGGAGCGAGAAGCGAGCGAGAAATGACCGGAGGAGGGGAAGCGAAGCGAAGGGGATTAAAATTTATGGCGGTGCATTCACTGGCCTGCGCTTCTTTGTGTACGGGCTGCACCGCCGCTGCACCTTTCATCGATTGCCCGTGGGTGTCGTTCTGTTGATAAGAAGGTGTGATACATTCTGTTTGCTGTTGAGTGCAGTGTAGCATCGGATGTTGTTTGTTATGTCTTTTCTTTGAGGGATTATAGCACGTCATTGTGCAATGAAAGAGGGGGAAAAGTTATGGTTTGGAAAAGAGTAAATTGAATTAAGAAACAGTTTTATATTGAATTAAATTGTGTGTTATAACTTCGCTTCGATTATGAATGGTTCGAAAGCTTGAAGTTTAATTTAATTAGATATCTTATAGACCTCTTCCGCAATTGAAGAGCTTATCACTTTATGACCGCTTAATGTATGGTTCATTGTAACCTTACAAGATGTGCAGTGTAAGTCTTTTTATCTATTTTTTTTAAATCTTTAATTCCTCCGAAAGCGATAGTATAGTGATTGTAAAGCTCTAATGCGAAAAAAACATAAAATGGACAGAGATGTTGTATAAAATCCCACCCGGAGACTGCCAACCCGTTACGAAAGCATCCCTAATCCATCCTGAATGGGTTACCGGTTCCTTCGTCCCTTCTGTCGCCCCATAGCCTCTCGCGTATGCAAAACGCCACGCTCAAGGGATGGGCCAACCGAAACCGGGGATATCATCATTCAAACCGTTTGTTAGTGTGGCTGCAGGAAGGAAAGGATAGAAAAGGACGGGGGTTGAAAAACATGTCAGCGACCGAGGACCGACCGGCTGCTTAAGCGTGAATGTATGCGCTCGTCTCACCGTGTAATTGCTCTTTTCCTTCTTTTTTCCCGTGCAGCAATCGCAGGGCCGTCGAATGAGTGAAAGAGCGACGCCAGCAACTATGTAATTACCGGCGTGCCTGATGCTTGCAATTATTCTTCACCCGGGACAATGGTGGTCGCATGGGTAAATCTGTAAAAAGGGCCGCCTAAGAAGCCTTTCCTCTTCCTTTTGCTCGGGCACGGTTCGATGGCGTCGAGCAATGTGGAGATAATAATTGCGGGAACTTACATTTGTCACTCTGTTTGTTGCAGTAGAACAATGCTGCCAAGACGAGACACGACGGTTGTGTGAAGCGAAATTGTGGGAAATCTTAAGAAAGAGTGGTATCGTTTGAAGCTATTGAGAATGTCTTGGAATGTGTTGCAACAAAAAGCTGCAAAACAATTTTCAAAACCATGTTCAACACCGCCGTGTTTTTCGTTTTCAACCACTTCGTAAAAGAAATGAACTCGATTGGCTTTCAATATTTCCCTCCGAGCAGTATCGTCTTTTGATAGCATCTCATTATGCCACTTTGCGGGAGACGGTAGCATTTACCATGGGCGTGTTGAAAGCGCATGTCCGTATTAGCTCTTAAGCAGACCCGGATGCCCTCAAACCACAAGATCGGATCGGTTCAATCTTCACGATTTACCGAAAGTGAGGGCAAAACACACAAATTTGCATGCCACAAATCGTATGGCCCAGTTTTCGCGTGCCCTTTCGGAACGATTGGGTGAGCGCGTTCGTCCTCCGTCCTGCCAGCGGTGCGGGGGAAAAGGGCACATGCAAGCAGCCGAAATTTCAGCTCCCGCGAGGCTCTAATTTGCATTTGCTTCCCTTTTGCATTATGCACACCCCTTCTCGGTTGTGCGGTTGGTGTGTTTTTTTGTGGGCCGGACACAATTATACGCCTCGCGCTGCTCTCCATAGCATGTGAAACAAAAGCAAGCGAGCGAGCGCCACGGGGAAAAGACTGGTTGCTTTGCTGAACACTGGTTAGCAGCAGCAGCTGTTCCAGGATTGCAACTCCGTCTTGGCCAATGGACGATGTACGCCACAGAAGATTGAGCCAGAAGGATGGTTGGAGATAAATTATCCGGTAGCTGGAGCTGGGACAGCTGTAGGCTTGACCGAACGTTCGTTTTTTTGCGAAGACAAAGTGTGGAGTAGGCACGTGGCAATCGCATGGCCGCATGATCATCTTCCCCTTTTTGCTGACTGTAATTACACGGAATTGATCAGACAGAATTAAAATGGTTGCAGCATATGGTTTGTGGCTGGAGTAAATCACTACTGAGTGCAAGGTGATGATTTTCACACAAACTGTCAAAAGGAATTTGTATGAAAGCATGAAGAGAAATGCGTTTCAAAACTTTGTAAATGAAACTCGCCGAGTTGGGTGATCCGGTATATGTTTTTCTATCCGAAGGAAACCGGGTATTGTTTGAGTCCTTATTAGAAGTGGTACTTAACGTACTCACAATGTGCCATTCAGTGTCAGTGAATGTACATTTGGCGGCTTATTCACACATGTAAGCCGTGAGTGATGCTTTTGATTATTTAAGTCGTTCACGCTGCACAGAAAGCTTCCTCTTCAGCATTTTCACACCGTTCCGGCAGCAGCACACTGAAGCGGAGGACCGTTTCACGGGAAACTGAGCGTGTAATAACCAGACGACTGCCGGGTAGAGGCAATTTGACGGATGGCCAACCGTCAATGGTTGCCCAGAGACTCGTTTTGTCTTCCGTCCAGCGGTCGATGAATTGTTGCCAACCAAAGTCCACATTTGTCACCCGGTCTCTCCGGGCGCTCATCCCTTAAAAAAGCAGGAAGAGGGAAGCGAAATGTTACGCTCCGCCTAGAGAGAATCCAGCGTAAGCCGGTTGTCTCTTTGTGTGTCTGGTTTATTTTTTGCGCTTTTCACCTGGGAAAACGAACGTGCTTGTGGACCGTACCGAAACCACAGCCAAGGAAGTAAGTGTGGCTTTGTTGTACGCTAAACGGGGGAGAAAAAAACAAACACAAAATGGAGCATCACACACACACATGAGCCTGGTACGGTTGGTGCGTCCGTTCGCATGTTTTATGGAAGAAAAAAAGCCGCCACTAATAAAGTGATTTTTACTTCAGCGAGCAACACAAAAACGCTGCAGTGAAAAGGAAGATTATTGTGCGGCAAAAGAATGCGATCGAGACGGAGAGGCGGAGGCTGTAAAAATTGCACAGCTTCGGTCGAAAAGCGGCCGAGGGAAATGGACGCAAAGTGGCAGCTTTCTTAAGCGATCGCAAGTGCTGGTGCTTGAGCGTGTTTGCGGCTGTAAAGGATCTTGACAAATTAGTGGAAAGATAAAAGAGGGGAATAAGCACATACCGTGCACGGCTTAGGGTGAGATTGAGTACTTTCCCGGGTACTTTGGGAGCGTTGCGGTGTGCGAAACGGAAAAGGCATAATGAGCAGCGAGAATGTGGTTTATGAGTGTTAAGCTTATTAAGCGGAGGATCGTATCATAATCTTTATTCATCGCTTCATCATTCGTGCGAGGAGAATGGTTAGGGTGAAATGTGCAATAATCTTTTATAAGACGCAGTTTTTAATTACTATTTGATAGAAGACTCTTCAATAGTTGTTTTATGAAGATGGACATAATTTGTGAAGAGTTCAAGAGACTCGTTCTTTTGAACAAAGTGACAAATACTATGACAGAAGCAAGCCACAGCAGGGAACGTATTCTGAACGTTCTACTGAGCGGCAAAGTTTTCTAATCACACACGCAATGCGTTTCGGCCACCGGTTCGAACCCCCCTCGGTTCGATAACGATTTCACTTTCCCACAGTGATAGTAATAGAAAAAAAGCCAAACATAATTCATAACCCACCCTGCTGACGGCGAAGATCCAAACGCTATTAAAATCAAAAGCTAACCGTTTTTGTCTCCTATGTTTTTTTTCATACAAAAGTCTTGAGGAAGTAATGCCGCCGCTCGTCCGCAGCTCGGTTCCTTGGGACAAGCGCCATCATTAACGATTACACGCATATCAACGTCGCCGGCTAGTTGCGACCCAAAAGCCGATCGTGCTGATCAGCATGAGAAGCCTACGCATGTGGCGCAGCGCAGCGCCAGAACGCAGCGACCGACGAGCGACGCGTAGTCTTTTTAGTGTCGGCAGTTCTTTATGCTGATACCCGCGCGCCAGTCGATCGCACAAGCTTTAATAAGATAATTTGAGGCGGAGAGCGGGACGGTCTGGAGGGAAGCCTCAAGCGGACGGTGGAGAAGCTCCCGAAAATAAAGGAACGGAAAATGAAATCAGTCCGGCCCGGGCAGCCCGGCAGTCGGCCGGTCGCTATGGGTTGCATCGGGCTTTAATGCAATCAAAATCATAACAGTGGTTTTCTCCCATTTCATGATTAATATTTTTTAATTATCATCCAGCACCGCAGCGCCGGTTTGTGTGTGTGTGTGTGTGAGTGTGTTTGAGACAAGGGCGCCTACGGCCGACAAGATTATGCTAACAGGCGTCAGTTTATGAGTGGAATCGTTTCCAGACGGTTGTTTTTCTTTCTTGCTTTGCTGGGCGGGGGTATCGGAACCCATCGACCCAACCGTTGCGCTTGATCGAGTGATCGCGTTTGAACAGTCGAAATTCGGCCAGCTTGAAGCACCGGTAGAAGATCGGAGGCTTTGAAACGCCACGGTTTGAAGCAGGGCCGCGGTTTCGCAGCTTGTTACAGAGCGCGCTGTGGCGTTGTTAGACATCACTTTCATGATTTTATGACCGCAATCTACTGGCCTGGGCTGGATGGGAGCTTGGTCGGTTGGTTCTGCCGGGGTGCATCCGCTTCTCATGCCGAGCTCCTGCTGCGTTTTTATTTTGAAGATCGGTTAGCTTTTTAACAGTGAGCTCGCTACTACCTACCTACCGTAGCGGCAGTGCGTGCTACGTGCTTCGAGGCCGATTAGGAACACGCGTTTGATGCATGCAATCAAGCTGGTTGCAATACTGCCACCACAGGAACATGCCGAAACAAGCCGACTCTTCATTCAAGGACAGGTTTGATAAATTGTCCAAAATCATCTTGAAACTAGCATTGCAATAAGCTTCAAACTTGGAGCACGAATCACCACACAAATTGGCGGCTGTTTGGATCATTGAATTGCCATACAGTAAACGGCGTCCTTCTACTCCCAGCCATTCAAGCGCCCACTAGAATCCGATTCCCCAAGTGGACAGGACTGGACTGGCCTTTATGGTACGGGGCGTATAATTCAATCCGATCGTATAGGCAATAATTAAAAAACAAAGAAATTATGACCGATTTGGAAGTGCGGCGCTCTTTCATCGCACACTGGCACAGCCAGTGGCGCCCGGTGGGGGGTGCTCGATTCATTCTCGTGTCGGTACGGGTTTCAGGTTTAGCCTTCCTTCTGCCCCATCGCGTCCCATTGCGCGGTGGCCCATCTTGGCGCATCCTTCGGACGATCGCGACTGGGCAGTGCAATCGCTAGCAGTCACTCTTAAGGTGAGGCTGAGTTTAATGGGATTCTAAATGCAGGTTCGCTGCCTGGCTAGAGCAGTGGGCACGGTCATTAAGTTGGATTGTAGCGCGTGTGTTGGATTACACCCAGGCGTAGTGAGAATCAATTGCACCGCTGACAGAGGTGAAGAGAGCATGGTTTATATGCTCGGCGAAGGAAGTGAAATATTGACACGCTCTCGATGGAAGGGGATTTGTTTGAAGAATCGCCTCCGAACAACGGGACATAAGGCTCAGCATACGAAGATAAACGGTAACCTAAATCGACATTCCACCTTCCGTTTTATGGCCGCATTGAAGCAACACACAACACAAACGATTCAATTGATGGTGAATTGTGTCCTGGAATTCAACCGGGATGGGAGGAAAAAACGCAGACAAACGATATGTTAATACGTCTCGGGTTTGTTTTGACTTCTCACGACGATTCACAAGATTAGGTCCCAATATTAGGACCACCGGCCAAGCGCGCATACTCTGCCGACGGGGTCGATATTTATAGGTGACTTTTGGGTCAACATAATCGTTACCTCAAATATAGATGTACGATAAGACGCTCGGAGGTTAGCTTTTTTCCCGTCTCAGTTTTATTGGGTAGAAAATAAAGTAATCAGTGCGAGACGACTCCAGTGAACAGTGCTCGTACGTGACGTATGTGGTGGCGTTCTTTTTTCGGGTTTTTTCTCTCCTTATTTCTCGTTGCGCATTCCAGCGCTCGCGTGTGTCTGTGTATGCATGGTGGGTGCAGCTCTCGAACACTTTTTAATGATAATAATTAGAAAACCGATCCTTCTGCTGCTTATCTAACCGGGCGTCATCTTCACCCGGAGAGCCACCACAGCACAAGCGGACAGGGGAAAGGGGTACCATCCAAACGGTCTTTATGGCCCTTACCTGCGACAACGGTGCGTGACTGTGGCCAGCACAATCTGGCCGATCCTTTTGTGACCTCTCGCGACATCGCGCGAGCTGTGGGTTCTGGGTGGGTGTTCTCGTCGTCCATCGTCCAGGAATGCAGTTTGCAGTCGTGAGGATCGTTGGTTATGGTATGGTTTACGATCGAGAGAGCGACTGCCGCCCGCGTGTATGCCCTGCGTGTCCGGGAACGACACGAAATGAAACGGCGTGTAGAATCACACACCAAGCCCGGTGTATGTGCGTGTGTGTGTCTGTGTTGAAAAGATAAACACATGAAATATGGACGGTGTTTACCTTTCCGTGAACAAGCGGGAAATAAGGACATTATCGTTAAGTGAGTGGTAATTAACGAAAAATAAAAACTAAGCCCACTCGTTCCCCTCTGCTGCCTGCTTGGGTGCGATTGGTTCGCGCACGGCAGCACCATCAGGCGTCGCCAAGGGTCGCTCTGTGGACGTTGTGTGTTGGTGTCCAGTGTCCGCATAGGCTCGCGCGCGCTCGCGCGTTTGTGTATGTCGTTTGAGCCTGGGTGAGTTTTGAGATAATCCGACGGCAGAGACTGAGGAGGCTTAACTGTACAGGAATGTGATAAAAATACTAACCA